>NC_142832.1:4348014-4470673 GCF_057945365.1 Rhopilema esculentum | reverse complement strand
AGAAAGTTACTAGAGAACTCATATCCTCCTTTAAACGTATTAGAGAATTCGTACCCTCCTTTAAACATATTAGAGAATTCATACCCTCCTTTAAACGTATTAGAGAATTCATACCCTCCTTTAAACGTATTAGAGAATTCATACCCTCCTTTAAAAGTATTAGAGAGCTCATACCCCCCCCCCCCCTTTAAACGTATTAGAGAATTTATACCCTCCTTTAAACATATAAGAGAATTCACACCCTCCTTTAAAAGTATTAGAGAATTCCCACCCTACTTTAAACGTATTAGAGAATTCATACCCTCCTTTAAATGCATTAGAGAACTCGTGTCCTCCTCTCTACGGTAAACCAAAAGTTGATCAAGAACACTTACCCTTCCCTGATGACAGAACTTCTACTTCTTGGTTCGCCATGGCAGCTTTCTCTATTTCCTTGACTTGAGTATGATGAAGTCGCTTCTCGACTTGCACCTAAGCAAAAGTGATATAAACGTAACGAATCAAAACGAAGAAATAGCCACAAAAGAGGAAAAGAAAGGACATGGCGCTTTTACGGCGAAAGCTATTTAAGTTATTGATCTTGGTTGGGGAGTTACGAATACTTTTGGAAAGGCTGAAACATTGAAAAATCTAATAGAATAAATTAACAATGTGTTTAGTTAACTTTGAAAAAATAGAAATGTTTAGAAAACTGATTTGATGAATGGGAATTCACGTGCTCTTTGCAGGGATACTTCAGAAGTGTTGACATCAAAACACTACCAGTAGAATAACGTCATGATCGTTATGACATAAATACTTTTATAACAATAAAAGGAAGCAAGCTGTCAAAAAATTCGATAACATTGCAAGATAATGGGTCTCTTGATGAAAATCAGAAGGCAATAACAGGACTAAAGCAAATCATAGAAGTTCATTTCACATTTCTTGCAACTTTTTCTCGTCAATGAAAATTATTTTTAAACACAGCCTTGAACCCTACACTGGACTCTCAAAATATAATAAGTCATTAAAGTCAGAAATACAAAATAATAAAAAACTGCAATAATACTTTACATACCCGGTCGATTTAATGCGAACGGCCCCTGTGAAAATATGGACTGCGACGTCACAATTTCTCCTCTACCCCTTCCGCGACCACGGCCTCTATCTCGGCCACGACGAGGTGTCCCTCCTCGATTTCGCTTCCCATCTCCTTGTTGTGACGAAGCTGTGGCCTGTGAAGATGAGAATCTGACTGGTCAGAGGTTAGGTTTTAAAGGGTAAACGATTTCAAGAGCCTTTCTCTGGGGCTCTTTCCCTACAAATCTTGAAATCCTGTTTTCTTCACAATTCGCTCCTTTTAAAATGCATTTTTTATACGCACTTTTTCTGCAGTTTTCTTTTCTTTGGTAAAATTCTCTTATTCTTTAAAGAAAAGCCTTCACCCCTACTATATTTAACTGATTTTAAAAAGGTACGAAAATTAAGTTGACGACTGAGAATTATTGACATTAAGTTCGAAAGAAAATGTGATTGGTCCAATGCAAAACACATGATCCAATTTTAATAAAAACTTCAAGGAAAAGTGGAATCAACAAAGAAGCATTTGACAAAGATATTTCAAACGTTAAAATTTTAACAAAAGACTTCTCTCAAAGACGGAAAATAACCATAGTCAGATCTTTTCAAAAAGCATACGATTTATAAGCATTCCAAATTCAAATTTTCAAATCAAAATACAAGCATATTTCTTTATCATTTCCTTCCATTTTGATGAACTAGCAAAACTTTTAGTTCACAATAGTTCAGAAATACAAAGGTAAAAACAAGAAGACAGATAACTATTCGCTCTAATTCATGTTTTCGGTCACTGGTATTTTGAGCCAATGATTGGATGAAATCCCGTGTGTAAAACGACAAATTATGTTCATGTACAAGTAACAACACTGAGGAGGCTGCGAAAATTCGAAGAACAAATTATGAACGTGTATGCGTGTTTTTAATTATGGTTTTAAACACAATAAAGATACCCAGTTACCTTAATAAGTTGTCGCTTTTATTCAATCCTATTAACAATTTCTTGCTCAATATTTAAAAAAAAACAATGCAGCCTTCTGGCAGCCATTTTTAGGCCCACTTATTCGTGTTACCGGCGCCGTTGAGTTTAAACACCAGTTGCTACAGGCAATAAAATCATTTCAAGAGCAGAGCGAAAACAGAAACTTACCTCTGGCTTATCATTGGAAGGCCTAAAACAAACAAAACAAATAGTTGCAGAGTCCATTTGTGTTAAAGAACAGTGATCAAGAATTATAATGATCATGAATCACAACCACGAAATTGAATGTCAGGTCTTCAAGAACAGATATAGGCACAGAAAGCTATACGAAAACCAAACAACTTTAATAAGTTGCCACCAGCATACTTAAACTAGGAGCATATGTATGATGTTTTGACACAAAAATCAGAAAAATGATATCGACAAAACATAATTCAACCAAGAAAAAGCTAAATTCTTAAGTACTATATATAAAGGTATGGCTAAAAAAGGCGAGAATACTTTGAAGGTACCAACGCTACTTAAAGTCAGACCCATCAGATAAAAAGGTTGATAGAAACTAGAATGAATAAAGCAGGCCAGACTTGCTTTGGTTAGCAATCAGGGAATTCTATGGATGATAAATAGCCATTACATAAAGATTAAGACAAAGCAGTTTTCTGAGCGAACGCAACTCTCAGACTCTCAGATTACTTTAACATGCAAGAAACTGGCTCCATTTGGTGATAATCAGATGTTCAGGTTTGAGTTATGGTTCAAAATAGGCTTGCTTTTATACGAGATTGTTATTCTAGTTGATAACGGAGACTTTAGGCCCAATTTGAGCCATCCTGCACCAGCGTTTGACTAGAGCCAACTTTGGTCTGGTTCTGTTTAGGACCAGTTGTGTGTAAGCACTTCATAGCTGGCTCAATTTGGGACTAGAATTGTAACCAGCTGGAGCTAATTATTCGTGAAAAAGAGGTCTTGGTTTTTTCATTGTTTACACAAAAGATGTCTATGATTTTAGTGCTTCTAACAAAGCTGGGACGAAAATCTAAAGGGAAAAGGGCGTTAAAACAATTTATATCTTCTTAATTATCTCAAGAATAAAGCATTTAAATTAGAACCCTAAGAGCTCGGTCACTAATCTTATTGTTGCCTCCCTAATATACTGGTATTCAGCAATAGATTGATATCTTAGCAATACATATATATAAGGTGTGTTTAAGCAATTTCAACAGGAAGAATTTATCGCTTTTTGGCAGGGGGGGGGGTTTAAGTGTTGTTAAGTCGATCTTGGTGGCCAGATATTGAGGGAAAATTGACAAAAACATTTCCACATAGAAGGCTGTTTATGTTTATTCACTTACTCTTCCTTGACTGTCCGTCGTGCTGGAATATTAGGAACGAAATTTCTCTAAAAGAAATGAATGAAAAATTCAAATTTCACCTGAATTTTTCACATTACATTTTATATCAATTACATTTGGAAACGATCAAATAATACTGAAACCAGTCTAATTTATACAGAAGGTTCCATCTATTCAAAGTGATATTAGTTCAGACATCTATTCTTACTCAAAGTTAATTCGTTACCTTAACTTGTGCTAAAATAAATTTATAAATACCTTTGGAGTACTTCCAAGTGTCAAATCTCTTGCTGGCTTCAAGGAACCTAATCTTGTGAGACTAAAATACATAGGAAATAACAAAATCTAAATTCCTTGAAAAACTCAAATTAATTAATTGCAATATTCTTAATATTATCAGATTTTCTGACGATGCACTAAAGACTCTTTGCATGTTTTAGGTTAATTTTATAGATAAAGTATGGATTGTTTCGTGAAACTCAAATGAAATTAATTAAGACAGACCCTGAAAAACGAAAAGAAGGATATGTTTTATTAAACTTGCATTGGAACACAACAGTACAGTCATTCAACTCTAGCTTGATAGTGCTATAAGTTGTTTTGACCAATGGAGACACAAAGAGAAACTCGAAGTCCCACAATCAATAGAATGCATTTCAAAAAGGAGAAATGAAAGAAATATCAAATTTAAGCATACATATTACAATGACTAGGATAAAAAGTGCATCTTAACATTAATTTTAACTTTACCTGATGGTTAACTGACTTAATACCGAATTTGAGGGAACATATTACTGTTGTTTAGATAATAAAATGCATTTGCTGTCACTCCAACGTAGATTAGTAGGACAGAAACATATACAGTATGATATTATAAATAAGTTTTCTGAGAATTACTCAAAGAAGACACAATAATAAAGACATAGAAGCGCCAAGTAAAAAATCATCTACATACCCTGAGCCACTCGGTGATCTTCCTCTTCCACTTATACCTTAACGAGAAAATTATTAACTTCTAAAAAACATTACAATGGAATGGGAATTCTCTGCTATATAAAACTACCAAAGGAGAAATCTTAATTTTCGTCACTAAAATTTCGTTTACTGTATTGCAGGATGGCTAGTAAAAAAGCATGTTAAAGAAACATTTTAGATAAAACAACATATGTAAAAATTCACTAAGTTTCGACCCCAAGTTTTATACTCCACTTTCTAATAATAAAAATAATAATAATAATAATCTTTCATATTTATACAGGTTAGTTTGTTCAGTAAGTAAATTACTGTTATCAAAGACCTGTATGTTGCAAAGTAAAGTTTACAAACGTAAAGGTTAAAAATTTACACAGATAAAATCTGAAAAATTTACAAGATTAAATTACAATCGAGAAAATGACTAAAAATCGAAGTTTGTGTCCTTGCTGGATGCTTTGAATCTCAAAAATGATGCTTCAATTTGCAAGTTATTGGGTAGGTTATCGAAAATCTTTGCTCCCTGGAACAAGTAGTTTTTACGGCCAGTTTTTGTAGGTTTTATCATATTCAGTTAATGACTATGCAACAGCCAAGCTTTGAGGATGGCTCAGTGGTTAGCATTGCTGGCTACAGATCCAAGAGTCTGGGGGTTGAGTCACTGACATGAGCAAACTTTCACTTGGAATGAGGAGAGTCACCATTTTCCTGCAATTCCTGGCATAGAAATCATGAGGTGTGGTCACATCGAGAGGAAGGACTAGGACACTGGTTGATAAGCCTGAATATCCTGAAAAACTCCTTCGGATGCTACATGGAAACAAATACTTAACAAATACTTAAATTATTTAGGGTTGAAGACATCGCTTTCCTTTTGATATAAGACAATTCTGCACTCTGTTGACTTTGCAGGTATAAGGAGACAAAACAGCTTTCTTAGCTGTCAATGTTACAACCATTCTGTGAGCTAGTAGTCCAGTCAGAAAATTACTGTTTAAAAGGCGCTTGAGCTGCTTGATGCCATAAAGACAGCGTTGGACAAACTTTAGTGTATAGGTCTGGATGGTTCTAAGTTGCTACTCCAAGTTTCACATTCAATATTGTCATCAGCAACATTTGATTTTAGAAATATTCAGCTCTGTTTTACAATGACAGCCTAATACGTCTATTCATATCTAGGCACAGTGGCTTTTTGGCATTAACATAATTAAGAATACAACAAAATTCAACAATAAAAAACTTACCCAATCTATTTAATGAAGCTCCAAGCTTTAGATCAGCTAATTTTTTTCCATCAGCCATTTTATAATTTTCTCAGGCACCCCCAGAGTATTTAACACTAAACATAAAACATGAATAATTTTGATTTGATAAATGAAGGATAGTAAAGATAAAATATGATCAGCATTTTAATAATTTTGGTTATTCCAGAGATTCTAAAAATGTATTTATAATGAGTAATGAGTAAGTAAGGTGCCGCGGTAGCCACGTTCTCAAGGCGCTTGACTGCCATACCAGCACTCCGGGTTCAATCCCGGCTCGTGGACGGCCCTCAGTTCACTCAGCTGAAAATGAGTACCTAGTTGAAACATACCAGGGAGGTAAAAATGGTGTGGAAAGGAACTGGCCACCCTACTACACAATGCCGTGGCCCAGGACAATGCGCCCCTAACAGTGCATTCCCCAACATTCTATATCGAATACGAACCAAAAAAAAGGAGTAAGTACACTTACAATTAAAAAATGTTCCTTCTTTTTTTTGTTATAATTATATAATATATAATCCTTGATCTGAAAGTGCCTGAAAAAATTATTTTCCAGAAAGTGGTTTAGTCTTTCCTTTCAATTATTGTTAGAAATGCGTACTTCAAGCATCTAAACAGGGCTTCAAAATAGATAATTCACAAAAAAAATCTTCAAGTTTTGGCAAAACAGTTCATATGTTGGGGCTTCAATTATGCATTAAAATCATTTTTTCTTATCACAAATATAGAAAAAATGATAACATATGTATCATTGATAGATTTGGCCAACTTAACCTTGTAGCTTCTCAAAATCAAGATTAGATTAGACAACAATTATAATTCCCATTTAGGAACCTGAAATATATATTTTGAAAGGTAAGGTACAACATCTGTTACATTGTATTTTTTGCAGAACACAACTCTACTTATCACAGCTGTTTGCCACAACAGTCAATTTAGAAAGGCTGTTTTCAAACTTTGCTATCAGGTTATGCAATTCTTTAAAACTCTAAAAGATATTGCAAAACAAAAATATCTATGAATTATTAATTAGAGTCTGGATTCTAAAAAGCAGTTTCAGTGATAAAGGCCCTTTTTACATTAAGCAAATCTGTTTGTGCAATGCAAATGGATGAGAGTTTACAGATGCCTGTCAAACAGTTCACAAGAAAAATCTATCATTGGTCATGGCTACGGTTAATGTGGTGGATTGATCAGTTTGAACTATGAGAATAATCACACCAGCAAAAAGCTGCAGTGATAGGTTTCGTTTGCAAAACATGTGTAACCTCTACTGGCTTTCTGCCAACAGATTTTCCTAGTTGAAAACTGTCTTAAAAATTTTCCTCTTGCTTCCTTAAAAATTTTTGGACTTGAACTTCTCACTTGCCAAACAACCTGACAACAGAATCCCACATGAGACAGTGGTCCACATCAGGGAACAAAGGGTCGGTTATCCTTTAGTCTAGAAACAAAATACTACAAAAAAAGCAAACAGCATTGATGTGTATTTTTATCTCAGAAAAAAGGGCTTTATGTTTTTTGGCCCCAGTAAACAACAGGATGAAATGGTCACATAAACAAATTCTCTGTAAACGATTTTTTGGTGGAACAAAAGCAAATATGGCATTGAAAAAAGCAAACATTTTGAAACATACTAAAGCTATTCATCTGACACTCTCCACGGTATAAAATGTCTGAATATTGACCGAAAACTCTAGGCTAGAAAATGGATATAACTAGTTGAGATGTTAATCAGAAACATGAGCAAATAATTGTAACAGTTGCCCAATCAGTACTGCTTGACTATAGGAAATATTTCCAATTTGGTCCAAGGGGAAAACGAACGCCTTCTGGCTACACAATAGAGGATTTCTCATTTTAATGTACACTTACATTGGAAAACTATTGCACTGGTTTGATGAACAAGTAATGGCGACAACTTTGTAAACAACATGGTCATCAAAATTTGAACCACTTTCATGAGACCATTAGGGTTCAGGTCACAGCTAAAACCAATGAAACAAAACCCTAAGCCACAGGCAAGACTTTCAATTTATAACTTGAAAAATTACATTTTGAGAGGTAAAAAATTTAAACTTTTTTGGGCAGTCTCAAAGCTTTGAAACCTTTGTGAGACTTGCTAGAACTCAATCAATTTTTGGGCAACTGTACCTGAGGTGCAGGCTGTTGGCACAGCACAGCTGTTATGCAGTATTGTTTACATGGAAGTGGACAATAAACTGAAAAACCGCATTTGAGAAAATCAACATTTTTGCATATAATTTCTAGTTAAATTTTTTTTGCAAATTTTAAGGCAATATTATACCCAAATAGAGGTATCTTTAAGCTACTTATCTGTTTGCAATTTATCTCAATGAATCTGTTTCAATGAATCCAAGAAAAAATTTAGTGTAACTCCCACTTTTGTGAATTTTTTATAAAAGACGTTATTTAGGCCATGAGCAGAGCTTACAATTTTCTCTGGTACTCCTAAACAAAAAGAGAGAATTATACCAATCTTTCTGCATTAATTAGGTTGGTAATGAGGCTACACCAAAACTGTTGGCCATAAACAAGCAACTTTTGTGAAGTTACAGAAAATCACATTTTAAAACTTTGTCATGCAAAGGTGTGATGAAGATCCAAGAATTTTCTCTATGGCCATCGATCAAGTTTTGTAGAAACTATTCAAAAGATTCTAATTAGCAGTTTTATTTTTTTAAGCCCTGTCTGACAGAAGTGCCATTGATTTTTCCACTAATCACTACTGGAGACATTTCCATTTTCTGACCATGTTTTCAAGCCTGTGCAAAGGGTTTCTTTACCTGAACATTTACATACTGCTTTGGAAACAGTACTTTTCCAATATAAAAACTGTTATGTCTGGATTGTGTTATTTGTTGAACTTTGCTTCTAGAAACTATGATAAGTGACGTTTTGAACTAAATGCAGACCCCTGACTCGTACTCGATTCTGTTGTCACACTGTTCTGAAAATTGCAAATTGGCCTTCAAAAATTTATCACAACACAAGAGAAATTCAGAATTAAATGAATAATTCAGGGGTGTTTTCTTTTTGCATCATCATTAAGGGTTTTAAAAAAATTGCAAGTAGTTACAGGGAGGTATGAATGCAGCCTAACTAGAATTGACTTCTGTGGCAGCTGCTGCGACACCTAAGATCTTGTGAGAATCTGTCATTCTCTGCAAACTAGATGCATATTAAAATGTTTTTTAATTTTTGAAAGCAGCCAAGGCAAAATTGTTGAAAAGATAATGTTTATCAAAATGCCTGAACATAAGCAATTTAGTGATTTTAATTTTCTATGAAAATGACATTCAGCTCTTCACCTGTATTGTCCGGATTGCAGTGTGCACTTGTGCAGCACTTTTCAACAAGACCTCTGATGGTGTGCAAGACCAATATTTCAATAATTTAGAAATCTCAGTTCCTATAATCCGAAGTATAACTGGGTGCAATATAATGTGCCCAATCTAAGCTGAAATTTTATAGATTTGCAGTGACTGTCATTAAAAATTACCTGAAATTGATAAATAGCTTTGTGGTCTTTGTAGTTACTTCAATACTTCAAAACCGGCATGACACACTCTAGACAGGAAAATATATCATCCGCCATGTTTTCAAACACATTTTTAATTCAATCGGAGTTGAGTTGAATTACTTGTGAACCCAAACGAGTCTGATACATAATGCTAGGAAATTCGATCTTTCTTGCTTCAGGGAGGAGTTGCATTGCACATGATTCAAAGAAGTTAGTTTCTAGTTTAGTTACATCAAGTATGCTTTCGGCACTCCGTATAACATTCAACCCATATTTTATGCTTAATTTGATAGCATGTTTAGCTTATATTGGCTCGAAGTATATTCCATGGGTTTGCAGACATGCTTATGGAACTGGAGAGAAGTGTGCTCTTGACTGGCGTGATCAAGAAATTTTGATGTTTCTTTGCTTCGTAATTGTGATCAAAAACAGAAGATGGAAGCCAAGTCAATGGACTGAGTACATGGCAAATGTCTTCATGCTAGTCAAAGGTACCAATATACTATTGTTCTTCAGGAAAAATACCGCCTTGGGTATTGTATACATCATTATTTGCCTGATTCTTTTCTTACTTGTCCCGGAACCGAAGTACAAAGGGCCTGAAGAAGTCCGGTATTTTAGAGGGCAAGCTTTGGAAGAAGAGATAGCACAAAATAAAGGGACAATTTACCTGATCGAATTTTATGCCTCGTGGTCGTCAGCGTGCAACCATTTTACTCCAGTGTTTGCTGAAATATCCCTGAATTACAACCATGAATATCTAAAGTTTGGCAAGCTCGATGTTGGCCGTTATCCTATTGTAGCAGAAAGATACAACATTGATACAACAGTCAGATCCAAGCAACTTCCAACACTGATATTGTTTGTTAATGGAGAAGAAAAGTTAAGGAGGCCAGCTGCTGGAGAGAGTCAGATCTCCTGGTATTATCGGTTTACTAAGGAGAACATCATTCAAGATTTCTGCTTAAATGAACATTATAGTGCTTCTAAAGAAAAAGCAAAGAGAAAGGGGATTACTAGCGAGGAGAAGCCTAAAAAGGACTAACAATTATCAATACATAAAGTGTGTTCATGTCTTAATATAAAATGTTTTTCCTTTTTGAATTTGTAGCATGAAGCAAAGTAAAATGCTAAGAAATGCTGACTGCCTGATGCTTATACTGTATTTACCTTGGGATACAAGGCTGTAATGCTGGATAAAACCAGATATTTTATGCTAGTGTTTAAACTTTTTAGTAAATTTTTGGTTTAAAGTTATTGCTGATGTTTACCTTTGCTTATATTTAAAATGCATTTTCACATATAGTTGTAGTATGTTATACAAATTTGCATTATAACTTTACCTGTGCTACAGTTTTTGCATCTTTAAGCTGCCCATTCAACTGTTTGAAGGCTGTAAAGTATTCATTTGATACAAATTGCTTTCAAGAGCCATAAACACTGCTAATAATTGTACATATTAAAGCAATCCCCCCAGATCACCATGGCAATTTTCAAATGCAGAGCAGTTTTTTGGGGAGAGTTAAAAAGAGTATATTTTCTAGAAGTAACTATGAAATATGCAAACATTTTGAAACCCACTAAAGCTTTTTGTCTGAGTATGAAATGTCAGAACATATGTTGAAAACTCTAGGAATATTCTGCTATTTGGCACCATTTACTATAAAACATAGATTGTGATTCCCTTTCAAAATTCCTAGACATATTAAGTGTTCTTACCTTCAGACAATCACTTGATGTTGACATTTAAATTTTATTTTGATCAATTTATCAAGAACGTTGTAGTGGGCTCAATATTGATGTGTTATAAAACAAAAATACAAGCTAGATTCTTTCCTTAGTTTTAGTTCAAAAAGTATGTCCAAAATGGATATTGATCCCTGTTTATAAAACCTGGTACATTCAATTTCATCAAATGCCAACTAGGCGAATCTCTTTTCAAAGGTAGCAGTATATGTCTCCATCCATCCCGGTCCTTCGTCTTTCTCCACAGCTCGGCTTCAGTTTTTTCACTCAAATCCTTCAGATTCTTTCCCCATCCTCGACTTCCCTTGATTATTCCTTTCGATAGTGCAAAGAAATATGGGAAGTTTTGAGTGCTACAGTGGAAACCCGTATAAAAGAACCTAGGTTTTTTTCTAGCAGCCTGAATAGGTTCTTAATTAACAGGCTAATTAAAAGGTTCTTAACAAGGTTCTTATATATGTACAGGCCTTGTACACGTTAACAATGTTTATCACCCCAAGAATCCTAACGGATACACTTTAACCAGATTTCATGCTAATTTCAACCAATCAAACAAATTTGTGTTGTTAGATCGTCCCATTAGAATGTAACATACCATAACCTGATTTACTATAAGATGGTTTAATTTGCTAGTGTGAATAGAGTGTTAAAATACCACTCTAAAAACCCTCTTCTCTTATATATATATAGAGTGTGAAGCTCACTGCACATGCGCTGTTTGAGCACTCTGGCAGGGTCCCACAACCAATCCATTAAACTGCCTTGTTGCTCTGACAGCATAGCTCGGGTTGTGTTTCAGACAAGCTCTGTGCTGCACTGATGAGCCCACCAAGGGCAAAACAGTACTGTCTGCAGATTGAGTATATATATAAATATATATCATAGATTGAAGAAAGTAAAACTACATGGTTTATCTCTACAAGCCTGTTTCGTGAGTAACTCACTCTTCAGGAGATGTTGATATACCGGGTTGGCTTTTATAAATATATATATATATACTTGCAATATAGATTTAATCGCAGAAATAACACATTGTTGGTACCGGTTTCATCTTATCGTGCAGAATCTTCAGCCAATTTGTATATATATATATATATATATACAGCATAGCTCGGGTTGTGTCTCGGACAAGCTCTGTGCTGCACTGACGAGCCCACAAAGGGCGAAACAGTACTGTCTGCAGATTGAGTATATATATATATATATATATATATATATATATAATATATATATATATATATATACCTATATATATATGAAAGAACCCTTTCAGATTTCAGCCTCCTGGGGGTTCTTAATCATGGGGTTTGAAAGATTAAATTTCAGTCTCAAGGTTCTTATAAAAACAGGTTCTTTTATGTGGGTTTCTACTATACATAGATCGAATTCAATTGTTTTTCCAAAGGTCTTCTTGCTTTACACTACTATTATGTTAATAAATCAGGTATATAACTTAACAACTATGGATATCACCTAACGACTATGATATCATATAGTCATTATTCTTAAACAATGCTGAAAAAGTCATTATTCACATAAGTTGATTTATAATCAAGAAATCTCGTTATCAAAAATCTACGAAAATCGCAAAAGAAGTTACACCACAACAGAAAACATAATTTAGAAATATTTGGGAAATTCTTACTATTTTCGAATGGTTGGCTTTTCTACAAAGATTTTTAGGGCAATGTTTGTTGGTTTCCAAGCTACTGCTCTAAGTTGATGATATAAAATAAGATACAGAAGATATAAACTATTCTTATACTTATCTAGACGGGTTGGCTTATAGGGGTCTTTGATAAGAAAATGAATGAGAATGTTTACTTGTCATAGAATGGCTTATCCGTCTACCAAGAGCAGGTGTTATCGGTGAAGCTTAGCTGTTTACGCGGAAAATCTGTAGGGTTACCAATAACATCTTTTGAATTGCTAAATATTATTGTTATCATTTATTGATACTTCACCATTTTGGAAGCTAAGATGAATGTCATTTTCATTCTGTCGTTTCTTAAGATCAACTTCACGAAGCTCAACACACCCGTCTTTGTTATTGTCATTCGAGTTTGATATGCGTAGTGACTTAGCCGCCCACTGCATCGTTGCTCTCACTGCATTGAAGTCATCAATAGCGTTTACAACAGAACATATAAAACAAGAGACAAAACTTAGTCCAATGACGTTATAGAACATATACACAATGCCATAAAATGCCTTGTCACCAGAAAGATCCGGTATCAGGTCGCCAAAGCCGACTGTGCTCAACGATATGAAACAGAAGTATATACCTGCAGAAAAAATATATGTTACAAAATTATGAGTCAGAGAGAGTGGTTTTTGGTGGATCCAAAAAGCATTATTTAGTTCTGGTAGTTGAACAGATAACCAGTACGACGACAAGAAGAAATCTTGTTAGCAGTATTCAAGTTTCTACTTCAATTGATGCAACAATCCATATGACGGAAATATGTATAGTGTAGTGTCAACAACCTCGCAATTAAGATGACCAATTTCATCAAAATAAAACAATCACTCTGATATTAATAACTTGATTAGAATTGTCGAAAGCAGAAGCCTATTTCAACCTTTTCAAACCCTTTAATGTCCATTAGGAATTTCCCTTTATTACTTCTTAAAGCAAACACATTATATTTTACGTGCAAAGATGAACTTTTTAATGGAGTACCAAAATGTAACGTTATCAAAAACTTTTTACGATTTACGAACTATTTACTTTTGATTACATAACCTGAAAACACCATAAAATACATCATAAGCCTATTGTAAACTCTTAACTGTTGACTGAAGGGACATAATTAGCCTGCGATCAGGTCTCCGTCCGAGCCTGATCTCAGGCTAGGACATTGTGCCTTTAAGAAACATTATTTACAAAAGAAATAAAATTGTTATATTTTGCCTTACTGTGCAATGTGCGTCATGCACTATCACTTCAAGTATAATTCATTTTCTAAGAAAGAAATTGAAAGAGACATAAACATGAATGTTCTTACCCTGAAAATAAGTCCAGTTAAATGGAAAGGCCCCAAGTGCACCTGTGAAAATTATTATCATCATTTCAAAGAAAGCCACAAGAACAATCTTTGTGTTCTTCCACTTCTGTTCTTCCGGGCTCAATTTGTCGCAAGAGCATAATCCTAGCAATCGTTTATTCGCGTAGAGGATGCATTCTCCAAAATGCTTCAAGAATAGAGCATACAGTGGAATGCCTATAAGTGCAGTGATGATTGCCATCAGCCGTCCTTTGAACGTAATTGGCACAATGTGGCCGGTACCTGTAACACAAGACAACAACTCGTATTATTTCCTAGTCAATAATTGTTTCTGGCCTTTTAGAAATTCCCAAATATCACACCATCCACAAATAATTATACTATGTTATATTTTAATTTGTATTTTCAGATATAATCTGCTCAGTATTTACATAATTTAAATATTACAGAATGATTTATCGCCATTGGTCAAGGAACCAATCAAATGCGCCAGGACTCCTCTCACGTTACTTCCCGTCCGCAACTGGACCGCTCCTTTAGTCATTTTCGACATTTTTCTTCAAATATATCATTTATTACTGGGTAGTTTGCAAGTGTTTTTGTAACGAAGCGATTAACTCAATGTAACGCAAAATTTTCATAGAAAGACGACATCGACTTATTTTCTCTTTATTTAGCTCGTGCTGTTCCTGTAACTTTTCATCTTAACTTCAAATGTCCATATCCTAGCCAGACATCTGATTTTCGAGTTATGGATCTGAAACACAGGCAGCTATGTCCATGGGGCGACCTTTTTACACATCACACAGCTCTAAGCCTCTCAAATCTCCACACTTTATTCGACGTCAAAATCTTACTTAAGAGGCTAAAAGCAGACAGTGTAAGAACCAGACTTTGGAATAATTAGGCAATCAAAAAACCCACACATTTTTATCCAATATTTCCGTCAAAGTGAAATTTTCCTGATAGGCTAGCAACCCACACCCTCCTCATTAGAAAATGTCACTTCGACTGTAGCCATTAGGCTGATTTTGTGTGAATCCGAATCCGTCAACTTTGCTGTTTGCTTCACAGCTCATTACTAACAAAAAATCTTAGCTTTTCTTTTATTTCATTGCTGTGAAATAGAAAGTGATTTTCTTGAAAATGTATTTGCTTTTATCTGGCAAATATTTGAATAGATGATGCATTTTACCT
Organism: Rhopilema esculentum; assembly: GCF_057945365.1. Lineage (NCBI taxonomy): Eukaryota > Metazoa > Cnidaria > Scyphozoa > Rhizostomeae > Rhizostomatidae > Rhopilema > Rhopilema esculentum. The sequence continues at coordinate 4,455,548 of NC_142832.1, read as the reverse complement.
GGAAACAAGAAACAGAATGAGATGATATGCAATGATTTAAGACTTTTACTGCCTGCCTTTGCTGAACAAAAGGAAGGACTGTTTTCATTCGCTTAAAGGGAATCTGTCTCGTTGTGGATTAGTCAACGAGAACAATAGCTGGAACAATAGCCTAAACACGATTCCAGCGCTCTGCCATATTTTTTACAATGCGATACGTAAAGGGAGACTGGAAACAATAAAAAATCCCTTTGTTCTTATAATCAATCAACGTCGTGACAGATGGGCTTTAACTTGTCAATCGAATCTATAGTATTATTTCAAGCATTCTTTTTTTAATTATCTATAGAATTATCCCAGATTGTGCAAAACTCTATAATGACGACATGTTTCAAAAAATTGGCTGAGCCCTGCCGTCTTTCTATCTAGCAGTTTTGGAATCGATCTACATACAAACGAAAAAGCCACTATTTTGTAGATAGAAGGAGTTCGTTTTCTCTCTTGGACCCCAGTGGTAATTTTTCTTTAGGCACACGGCTCTGATTGGACAACTATACCGGTCTTGTGCTTGCGTTTTTCTGAATGGCCTATTTCGATCCACAACTGGGTATATATTTTTCATCGTGTTCTTTTAGACCCTTATTCTAACGTTTAATGCTCTGAGGAGTTTCAGACAGAAAAGTTTTTAGCCAATATGTTATAAAATGTTTGCTTTTTCAAAGCCATTATTAATTACTTTTACTGCAAAAGGTTACAAAAAATTGCAATAATCATAAGATATATTTTAAATCTTCACTGAAATGTAGTCTGTTTCACTTAAAATTGGTCTCCAAGAAAACATAGATAAGTGCTAGAACATAGATCAAGTCACAAATTCTGCATCTCTGAGGTCTGTTTCCCTTTTTGCTTATAGTTACTTATTCACTCAATCTGTCGAAGCCTTTTGTGTGTAGAATAATCATGAAAAAAACTCCACTAAAAGGGCCGTAATATTGATATCAACTACCTGTAAGCTGGTAAATCCTTTTAAAAATTTTCCTTAAACAGGTATTTACAAGGTGGTTGATAATGCTGCTAAGATTCAAATTTTAGTAAATTTGTTATCTCAGCTTAATGATTTAAAGACTAAGTGAAAAGTGACACACTTAACTTCAAAGGGAATCCTTTATCGGATAACAGGTTCGTTGGATGAACGCTCTAAACTAGCCTAGAAAACATTTATCATGCTGTATAGAAAATACGGTGAAAATAGCATTACGAATTCATTATTCAAGAACAATCGTCAAAGAAGTACTATTCAGAATCAGACGCTTCGCAAATACAGGGTCTCCGACGCAAGTTTGCAACAAACTCTTGTTTTACAAAGCAGTGGGGGGAGGGAGGCCAAAACCCCCGGCCCTCTGTGATCGGAGGCCCTGGTTAACCTGTTAAATGAAATTTCTACATTGGCCGAGAATATATCAAACTATTATTGTGTACAGATCTGCTAAGTGTAATTTAACAAACTCACCTATGAATAAATCATATTTCTGTTAGACTTTCACAAAGTTTATTTTGTTTTGATGAATCCATAGAAAGATGTATTCATACTGCGAGTGTGAATCCGAGTTGTGAAGGGAATATATTACTGCGAAGGTGAAATGAAAAAAAGAAACTCTAAGAATTTTCTTCCATTTCACCTTCACAGTCACATAACTCCCACGCAAATCGGATTCGTAAAGAAGTATGAATACATTTGAATGCTATAGACTATAGGTAGAGACTAAAGCGAGGTATGAATAGCTACCGACTTTAGGAAAGTCTAGATTCATGTTGACGCCAGGTTTAATCCAGTCTAAAGTCAATTAGGCACCTTCAACTTTACAGTTAAAGCGATAATACTTAATCCAGTAACAAGTCTTACAATTAGCTCTAATTTTCATCAAAATATACGAAAACCTGTGCAAAACTTTCATGATATTCAAATAAGATTCATTCCAAAAACATAAATGCGATTTTGGATTGTGCTTCTACGCGAAAATCTGATTTGAGGGATGCATTGCTTCTTTTTGAAAATTAGTTCTTAGCGAAAATGCTATGTATTAGTATGATAGTGTTTAGCTCTTTGCTCAACAGCTAGCTAACAGCTTTGCTGCATCTGGTAAAGTGAAGGATGCCAGAAAAGCGTCAAAATAACTTCTAATTTCAAAGGGCAATTTGAAAGATTTTCAATTTTGTAACAACGCTTCCCAAACTTGGTAAGCGGCACTGATTGGTCAACCTCAACAGTCATGTGCTCGTGTTTCTGATTGGCCTATTTCGATCCTCAACTGAGTATATATATTTCCTATCGTAGAGTTTTTGATCCATTTTCTGACATTTTAAACTCTGAAGAGTGTCAGACGAAAAGCTTTAGTTTACTAAATGTTTGCTTTTTTCAAAGCCATTGTCAAGTTTTGTACCACCAAAAGATTGTTTGCTTCCCAAACTATTACGTCACTTGAGTGGTGGAGGATCGGGAAAGGGGAGGTGGGTGATAACAGTCTTCAAATGATTTTAAAAAGTACTTGGAGTGATACACTATGTCATAGTACCTGCAAAACAATCTTTAATCTCCCGTCTGAGCCCGCATTACACTCTTTTTCTATTATAAGAATGCTGTTTACAAGAATATTCTGGCTCAGAACCAACCAATTTTTAGATGCAAATTCAAAGAATATTATAAAATTTTGCTCAGCCTTAGCTCACATATTTGTGTCTCATTTTCAACCGTGCCTCTTTTTTGGATGTTTTTTCACCGAAATGAAATATCTCTATTTTCCAAAAGCCATTTCATAATCTCCTAAAACCATTTCAGATAAAAAAGAGTACTTTAAGAATCTTTTTGGGCACAAAAGAAAAAATATCTAAAGAATATCGAGGCATGAAGAATCTTTAACTATTCTTATTGAAATAAGTGTGCATGAAATAAGTGTAAATCAGAGGTTTGTGTTTATCGTTATGCTCAGGTAAGCTTAGCGGACGAAACGAGGCTATTGCAACTTAAACGAGGTCAAATAAACTAGAAACTGGAACTTCTCTATTCAAATTCAAATATTGAACAGTATATTTATATTTATATTGCTACCTTATAAGACAATCATGAGAGAAACGTCAGCAATAAAAGGGCTATGATGTTTTCTACAACAAAGTGATACAGCAATCAGCAATAGTGATATGGCTCGATTCCTTTTAGAAACTGCCTGCATATTGTTGTTCAAGTCTTGATTTTGTATCTACAATGCTAATGTGGATTAAGTTGCATGTCCTTCTTTATTAATCCAGTGCAATCTAATTGTTGTTTTTAATTAGATGCATTTTTATTGTAGAAGAGAGAGTGATGTGTTTTAATCCTTGCCAGCATGATAGTTCAAAAGATCAAGAATCTTAGGATCGAGATTCAAAGAAGTAATTCGGATCGCAGCGAGAGAACAAAACCGTGTTGGAGGATGCCTTGTTATAAATAGATCATTTAACATTTTAGAAAACACAGGGAGTTTTTTTAGATGTAAGCATAAAACGTGACTATCTTCATACTTGAAGGTTTTTGGCTAGGTGCAAGAATGATACAAGACCTGACTTAAAGAACCCTTCACTTGACTACAACATTGATTTCAACAAAATACGCCCATATTAAAGTAATATTCGCAGTCCAATCTTTTCAAGCAAAGTTTCATCGAGAAATTTAGGTATTAGTCTAGAGAAATATGGAAACGTTGCTTCCTAATGCTGTTAGTAACGACAACAACTGTGGGCATCGAGGGATTTGCGCTAAAGGCTCGTAACAAAATATCGACCTATGTGTAACTTAAATATTGCCAGGTCAAAGAGACATTTATGCTGCTTAAGTTTCGCTCTGTACTTGCATATTTGCTTGCCTCAAAATAATCCCATAAGCTGAACCGATCAGTGGAAAAAACCAATAAAAAACTGGTGAGGCGATAAAAAACTAAAACGAAAGAAAGCCGAAACGAGAGGCAACCGAAACGACAGGCAGCCGAAACGATAGGCAGCTATATATGGCAAAGGTATCGCAAGAGAATAATGTTCTAAAAACATAATTGCTTTTCACAAGACATTGTACCTTATAGTATTAAATTTTTGGAGATGCTTGAAAACGAACTAAACTTGAAAACAGGCTAATTGGGCTTGGAAAGATCTACCACATGCAATTATAATCCTGATGTCTTTAGCAATACAAGCAGAGCATTCATATTGCAAACGATTTGCCAAGCTAAAAAAATTATCTTGTTTAATAGAATATTCATTGTTTTTAACTTGTATCTCGAAAAGACCTGTTTAATGCATAAATCATTTGTTTTTTTTAATAGACAATGAAAGCAAATATAAAAACGGTCAGGTCACTGCTTTGAACGGAAAAGTAAAAATTCTGCGGACATCACCAAGCATGTTTATAAGACATGTCTTTTATAAGTCATTCGCGCTTGCTGATATTTCTTGATTTTCCAATCAAGCTATTATGATTTACTTGAATATCTTCCCGTGAAAGCAACATTCTCATTTACATAAAACGCCCAGTAAATTCATTTCTCGATTAACACAAGAAAGCAAAGAAATGTTTCTTACCTACTGTGGTGAATAGAATAGTTACGAACCAAAACGCTTTGGAGAAGCTTTTCCATGAATCCGTCATATAAACAGCCCTATCTGCATTAGCTGCTGCAATAATGTTTTTTATAAGCTCCATTGATTGATTAGCCGTGTAATTAAAACGTCTTGATAAACTCGCAGCAATGCTTTTCAAATTCGGCCTTTCTTCTTTTGCTTCCACATACTCGATTTGCTGGAATATATAAGCACAGATCGCAATGTAAACATGCAAAACTACAAGAAGTATCAAAGTCTTTCGTCCATCGTGTGAACTAACAGGCAGATTGTCACTGTATGTCCTTCCAATACCACGCTTTCGTTTTCTCCAAAATAACAGCATGTTTATCTGCCACCTCCGAGCTCGGTGTATAATCTATAACGCTCTGTATGCAAATCACTAATAAATATCCCTGTACAATTTGAAGACAAGGTTTATCGTGCACAAAGAAGATGGTGCTACCTTTTTGCCGGATGTACTCGTATTAGTTCAGAGCTCGTTGTAAAGAACTCTGTAGTGTAATGTTTTATTAATGGAAGGGGATTCCCTGTTGCTAGAGTCTGCAAGTATCTTTCAATGAGGTATTGCCCTTCCCACTCAATGGCCCGTTTTCTTATGGTAGAATGCCGGTAATGCTAATAGGACATATGATACTAGCCGTTCTGGTTATTTAAGCTGTTTCGTAGTCCGTTTTGCAGTGCAATGATCATTGCCATATTTTCAGAGCTGCTTAAAGCCACTGTTCTATTTTCCATTCCTGAGTAGACGTGAATCTTCAAATCCACAACTTAAATTTCGGTTAAGGTTATATATTACTTCATTCAACGGCTGAAGTATTTTAGAATGATTATATAAGCATAGGAAGTATTTTTGATTATCAACACATTTCTAAAATTGCAGTTACAAAAAGCAAGCTGAGACCTATAGCCATAGCGAGAGAGGAAATAATGTTTCTTTAACATTTGATATCTATTGAGAACCTTATAAGAACCTACTGAGAATCAGAGTTTTGCAAGGTTTATGCTTCATACAATAAATCCTTGAAATGAAGATTCTAAGAAATAGAACTTACAAGCAGTGTTTATTTAACAAAGCATCTTGTGTTTAGCATTGTTATGTATATAGTTGGCTTAAAATAGTTTTTAATATCTAGTATTGCACGTTACCGACTTAAAAGAAAGTAAAGAAATAATATAATATAGCCTGATTAATCATGAAGGGGCATCGTCAAACGAACCATCTTCTACTAAGAGCATGGGTGTAGGAAACATAGGGGCTGGAAGGGTACAGCCCCTTAATAAGGCAAAATTCATCTCGTTCCAGGCCCAATTCAAGCAGTTCTGTCACTATAAAGCAATAATTTTTGGGCAACATGAATGCTAAGGCCCTCTCCCCCAAACGTGCAGCATTCACTACGCCCATTACAAAGAGACACCCCTATAGACAGGTAATTCCAACCGAATCTATAATCAAATTCAAAAGAAAACTTTTTGATAAAAGCCTTATGCAAGTACCTTTGACCCTGAAAATTTTGATGTTGCAAACTGCTACTTTAGAAAATAGGGATTAACACTGGCATAGGTTCTATGTCATTTTTAAGGTTCTATGTCATTTAAAAAAGATAAAGTCATAAATTGCCAGTAAGACAAATAAATAGAACTGATAATAGAAAGAATTAGAAAACAATTATAGTAAATATCTCAATAGAAGTGTTTTGGTTGATAACGAATTATATAAGATCAAAGAAAGATGTGTTGGAAGAAATTCGATATTGATTTTCGTTACAGGAAAATCAACGGATAATGGATTAGAAGCACACGTAGAAACTGTGTTGGTGTTAGTTTTGCTAGAAAAGAAAGATAATAACTCGCAGTCGAACTATGATAAGGAAGAGGTTGTGACAATAGACAATTGCACCACATGCCGTTAAGGTAGAGATTGCAATCAGATCTTAAAACACTTTGTAAAATTTTATCATGAAAATTTTAGTTGTGGTCCCTGACAGCTCAGTGAAAACTCTCAACACTCCATTTTTCATGTGTTTTTGATTGAGTTTTTCAGACATGTTTTGCATCTCTCGCTGGCTTATCTACACTGCATTAAGTGCATTTACAATCGTTTAACCAGACAGTCACAACTAGGATAATAATCCTACGTCAAACAAATCTACACATTCTTAATTGAGCATGAATACAGTAAGGTTGATAATTAAGAAAAGCCCAATAACGGTTCTAGCTAGTAATTTTTTGCCTGGTCTAAATGAATCTTTTGTCCACCCCACCATCAGGATAGAAAACTTAAGACGCCATTAGTCGCTTTAAGTCGAGATTTTTGCTGAAGTTGATCAGTAATGTTTTTATCATCATTTTCGCGATTGAATTCATCAGTAAAGAAAATCCGGCTTAATCTTCTTCCATAGTTCAAATGTTACTAATTTGAGGCTAACTATAAGCTGGAAAACCTATCAGCATTTCTATCAATGCGATTTCTGCGTCCTTGCGAATTGTACTGATCGTATGGTGTACAATGCAAAAACTTTTTGATTTGTCTAAAGAGTGCTATGATTTTCTTAAAACGTACTTTCTTAACGATTTAATCCAATGTCTATCTTCCTAAAGAATTAATTAAATCTGGCATGCCTTATTTGAAAGTGACATATGTATTGCACAGATATTTGTATGTAAAATTCTACCAAAAGAAATTTAGAATTTTGGCTTTAAATATTGCTTACTTGAAGATAAAAGAGCATTAGCATTTGTCATTTTGGAATGGAGCAACAGGGACGCCGGAACATTTTTTTGTGTGGGGACTTTTGACAGATTGAGCACTTTCATGGTAGTTTTTTCATCATTATCTTGATGCAACAACATTGATATCGTACTTCAATAAATAAAGTGAGGGGGCTACAACCCCCCCCCCCTCTCACCACCACCTCAGGCCCTTGCGTGCCTGAGCAATACCCTCAACATTAACATACTCAAGAAGTGTCTAAGCGATGACATAATAAAAATTGATAAACTGAATTTGGACTATATGAACTCAAAAAGCACAAAATTTATGTCCCAAGGCAAGACAACGGTAATTCTTTAGCAAACTCCATATCATCCAGTTTGTAACTGATAGAGCTAATTTTACAGTTCTGGAGCCATTGCGAAGGGTTTTTCTAAGAATAAATAGTTCAAATACAAATATCTTAATAGGAACTTCGTTATCTGTCCGGTTCGGTCATCACTCAGACATGATTAGTATTGTGGCAGTGTGGCAATCCGGAATACGAATCAGGTACAAAAGTGAGTGGCCGGGCGGATGAACCCTAATAAGCCCTATATCACCGTGTGATCGAAATCCTCTAGATCATGAATTCGGTATCATCAGAAATGTTTTGAGAAAGACTACATCTTGTAATAGTTTTGTACTTTTTAAGAAGATTTTCTTTTTCCTTATTAACTATAACTATTCTCCTACTATTTTAAAAACAGCTTAGAGATATCTATAACAACACTATGCAACTTAGCAAGAAAGTCTTTGAACAAAGCCGATATTATAATTTGTTATTGCTTATAAACGCTAGTTTACAACTTGCAATGAACACATTGCATCATAGACACAACGCCTCTTTTGTAAAGTGAGAAATTCTTCTATGTTATGAAAACCTGTGGGTTTAAGACTCGAGGCTTTTCGTCAACATTTAAACATCACCGTAATGCACAAATAATGAATCTATGCTCTAATGAAGCAAAAAGTATGTATCAACTTGCTTATAGGGCGTTCCCTGCAGATTTCAATTCTTTTGTAGACACCATTCATCTGATTTTCCCTATCAAAACAGCAGTGACACATCCTTGCTCTTCTAGACTAGGGTGCGGAGAGTCATTAAATGTAAACTTTACCAACGAGGACATAGTAAACAAATTCTGTTTCTATTTTTCTTAACGTTCTATGATATGTTTTCAGAACATTTTGTAAACTAGGAAGATGAATAGAGGATGACGATTTGTGTGGGTAGAAGAGATCTGTTCCTTATTCTAATCGGTCTACTAACAAAATAGGACCTATCACACGGGAAACGTCTTCCATGGTAGAGTGTCATAACCCCCCTTCAGTTACCCGTTTAAGTAAAGTCATTTGAGAAGATACGCGCATAGATTGTTTGCTACTCGTGTGTCAAGTGCTTCATTGAGTAGTTTCCGCATATGCTGTCTCGCCTTTGTTTATCGTTTCCAGCATTTACTCTAGCTGCGAGTTCTTTAAACAGATCTCAGAATTTTCAAACAAACGCATCGTCGTGGGAACTGTTCCTATACATTTTTCTCTTTCTTTTTAGCCTCTTTGCCGAATTTCTCAGCGGTATGACTGTTCATATTTAAGTCCAGCAAATGAATATGCCATGCTGTTTTTTAATAAACAATTATATAATACGATTGGGCTGCTCGGTGCCTTTTTGCATATACCTGTATAATCTGGATATAATTTTGAATCAGTTTTATACCTGCTGCGATAATTTAATTACTGGTGAACTAAATTGCAAAATAAAGAGAAAGGTCTACGCTAATCGAAGTATTTTTAACATTGTCGTATTAAAAGCTTCGGCTTAGCGTATGGTTGGTATTCATTTGGCGTAAAACTAAACCACGTAATAAATAATGAATAGATAGGTTGCTTGTTTATACGTGGATTTAAGAATATCGAATGTCACACCTTTTACATAAGCAACTATATATTTGTTTTCACATGTTGCTAAGTAACTTCAGCTCCGCGCAATGTTGCTAAGTAACTTCAGCTCCGCGCAACTTTAAAAGAATATTGGCAGATATAACTACAAACGCTCAAAATGAATGGAAATATATATTGATTAAATATCTGATGAATTACTTCATGAATTCATTTGATCTTTCTTTTAAACTTATATACAAAGAATATAAACCAACGTGATTTACAAATACCTTTAGACCAGGGTGACAACTGTATACTAGATATACGGGCACATTATCCAACTGAAATATTGTATAGTTTGATTCGAAAGTTTGGTATTACTGTTAACATGCATTTCTTAGTACCAATGATGAGTTCACATGTAGTTAATTCAACAGCGTTTATATAAATTGTGTATATGTTTAAGCTAATTAAAAATGGCACCAATTATCATCCTTCCTTTTGCACAAAGCCGTACCATGATGAGTACAAGGAGCATGGAATTCGAAGTAACAGCTGTGAACAGCCCTTCTGTCCTACACACCTGTGTATAAATTCTCTGATTAGCAATGGTAAATATCTTTGAAAATAAATGAAATAAAACGAAAAAGAGGAGACATAACAAACTTAATTACTTTTCATCAGACACTTCTAAAAGTATTGATGACGCATAATGACCAAATGGTAAAAACGGAAATTGAAATCTCTAGATATGGAAGAAATGTAGCATAAGAGGGAGAATGTTGCGTTTGATTGGCTGATTATTAAACAATTGAAAACAAGACTAACATAATGAATTGAACATACATATGTATTGGAGATAACATGAATTCAACGCTCACAAAATCACAGGAAAAGTGGAAAGATTCTGTCATTGTCTGTTATATTTATACTCACCCACTTTTTAAGTTTTCAGCAAAAAATTCCCTTGAATGTAATGCAATTCACCATTTTATTGATAGCTGCTATTGTAAAATCAACATTTAGTAACAGCTTTTGAAATTTTTCAGCAGTGGCCGCTCGTGTATAGAGGCTTGTGGGTTTTCCGCCAGTTTTCCAAAAACAAGTTTTAGATTTATAAGCGTAAATAAAATGGTGCCCCCAGCCCCCCCAGCCCCCCCCTTTGTAGGCGTCCCTGGGCAAGGTTGATCTTGAAGTGGAACGCAGCAGAGTAGGGTGTTTTCGATGACTCGCATTTTCAGCTTTAAAACTTTGAAATAAAGCATACAAGTTAGATCTTTATCAGAATTAATTTTGCCGATCTTGAAATAAGCTCACAATGAGAAGGCTAGGCCGTGGGCCTTCTAAAGGTTTAAAGCATATTTCCAATGCGACTTTCAACTTGAACAATTTTAGCGTCACGGCATATGAAAATTAATCAATTAACAGTTTGAACTTTTTGTTCTTTGAAAATGTTTCAATTGCCATGATATGCAATGCAAAGGATATCGTCTACGGGTTGGCCATATTCAAGTTGTCTATGTTTTTAAGGGACATCATCCACGAACTCCCCTTTTTGTGAAGAGAGAAACGGTTCAGCGGACTTAAATAAATAAAGTCGAGCATAACAGCACAAGTTTATTACTTTACTTGCTACAAATTATACATAATTAATAGTGACACTTGTATTTTCCAATCAAAACTTTCAAAATGATGACAGCCTTATTGACTAGAGGTAAAGAAATGGAAAGAGAAAAGAATGGAAAGGGAAAGGCTATTTATCATTCTTGGCGTTCCGTGTCTTTAGATTTCGAATATTACGTCATCAGCCCACCAAAAATTTACCCCACGAGCCGCCACTGTTTTTCAGCAACATCAGAATACCGTAAATCCTCGAACTAGCCCCCTGGGGGCTTATTTATTTTTGATATTTTTATGTGGGGGCTTATTCGAGGGGGGCTTTTACGAGGGGGGGCTTATACGGGGGGGGGCTTATAGAATCATTGTTGACATTAAGAAGACATTATTGAAAGACCTCCTTTACTTTAGTAGAAATTTCTTTATGAGCATTTTAATTAATTCCTACCAAAAGTATGAATTTGTTGTGGTAAATTCAATAAAACGCCATATGCGACCTCAGATGGCAAAAATCATCAAATTGAGGGGTCAAATTTGAGAATTTACGGTAGCATTGGGGGCTTATTCGAGGGGGGGGGGCTTATGGAAAATTTGTAGTTCTAGGGTGGGGGCTTATTCGAGGGGGGGGGGCTTTTTCGAGGGGGGGATTCACGGTATATATGAGTTTCGCTATCTTCAAAATTTGAACTTTTGAACTTTTTGTCTTTCATTCCGAGGCTCGGCGTCTCGAAAGGGAGGTAGGAGGTAAAGCGGCCTAAGGACCTCGAGGTCGCACAGAGGAAAAATAAAAAGAAATGAATCAAGGGTCGCAGCAATGAGTGAAATATTAGAAGAAAAAGTTGACACAAAAACTTCTTTAGGCAATTATTCTAATTTAAACAAACCTGAAGCAGAAAATCAAACAAAAATTGGTGAATTTGGAAAAAGCCAACAGACGACCGACGGCGACGAATCTACAACGAAATTATCAAAAAGCAAATTAAAGAAATTACGAAAGCTTCAAAAATGGGAAGAAAATAAAAGTCTTAAAAGGTATCTTTCATTACTAACGGGCGTAATCGTGCTTATGCAGGAGCCGGAGATGTTGATGAGGGTGAGAGAATGTGAAGTATGGGACGGTCCCTGTTGAAGGGACCTTTCTCTTGGGAATTTTTCTGGCAACCCCCTCCCCCGCCAGACAGCCATTTATTGCCATATTTTTAGCAAGTCAAATTTCGCTTTGTTTGTTCGACAAGTTTTTTGTCTGTTTGGTGAGTTTATTTCTCTATTGTTGAAATTGAAGTCAAATGTGTTTGTGAATGCATTTCCATAAAAAATGTTCTTTCTTGAGCCATTTTCTTGAAAAATTGAAAGTCAGTTATTTTGTAAATTTGATAAAGTTGAAAAGTAATGATATCAGACTAGAAATCTGGCATGCCTGCCAGTATGCAGATTGCAGAACATGGCAATGGTCAAAGGTCCACCTAAAACAAGCTTGATGAATTTATTGGGCAAAATTTTTGGGAAATTTGCCCACCTCCACTTGAGGTGTAGATCAGTTGGTCAAAATGTCCATACCTTTATGCAAAGGGATAACCATTGGCATAGATGGAGGCAGAGGTGGAAAAAACTTTTTTCTTTCTGGGAACCTAAGTATCTGGCTAAAAACTTTCTGCAAGATTTCAAGGGGTAGACAAACAAACTTTCTGTTTGTGCCTACAATACTGTATTTAGCTGAAGAAATTCAAGACGTTTATATGAAACTGACTCTGAGTAGGCCTAACTCAACATATTAGATATGGCTTTACTTGATGCATAAATGCACATAAGATGGAAATCAACTTTAGCCAGAAATTTATGCATTTAGTCAATCATCGGGATGGAAAAACCAAAATCAGAAGGCAATAATTTCTAAACATAGTTTCAGAAGAATCAGGGGCAAAATCATTTGAATTGTATGGTGCATTTTACGGAGAAAGCTTAACACAGCCTATTCTTTGACAAGTGTGAAGAAATATATGGTTGAAATGGAGTCCTAATATGCACCAAATTACTTTAACCAAGCATATTAACTTATGATCAATGCTGCTCACACCATAGTACAAGAAATAATTTCCGTGAAAGTAGATTCCAGTCCCTATATTAATCTCAGTCTAAACAATGGTTTGTCTAAAAAGCTCAGCTGCCAAAAAAAATTTTGATGGTGAGTGGTTGAGATTTTTGTGAGATGGTGAATGTGCACAAAGAATTTCTTTCCAATGGAAAGAGGCTATACCCAACAGTCCATTGGCAGCTCATATTTAGATGCTTACAGGCAAGTTGAAATAACATTAAATGCTGATTTGACTTAACTCTTGTCACCAGATTTTTACATTTACTTTAACACTTCAAAACTTTTCTGTGAAACTTTCTGCTAATATTTCCATCCAGAAAAATTTCTGGGAACTACGTTCCCAGGTTCCGATACTTTTTCCACCTCTGGATGGAGGGGGTCAGAGGGGGTGAGAAATCCTCCTGTAAAGCTAAACTGCTATTCTTCGGAAAATCTCTGATATTGTGGGAAAAATAACACAGTTACATTTTTACAGAAAAGGTTTTAAAGCTGAATATAATGACTTCTTCATTTGCCCTGAAATAAATTGGTAATCTTTTTCGAAAAGGTATGATATGTACTTAGAAATACCTTTGTTGAGGAGACAAACAGAAAAATCTTCAATTCGTATGATTTATGACACTTGACTTGAATAAATGAAAAGACTAACCTCTTGTTTTATTTCAGAACTGATGTCATTATGTTATGTTTAAACATAGGAATGAATAAAAATGCTTATTAGATTTCTATTGGAAAATCTGAATGTCTTGCCCCTGCAATGAATTTTCCTATCTACGTTATTGGGGGTAACTTAGGGGATTTGCCCAAACTGCTATTTGATTGGCTTTGTCTTTGTTCTCTTACTTCCAGCACTTATGATGTTGTGTATAAAAATCGTTTAGTGCACTTAGCAGTTGCAAGTGTGTGACTGTCTTGTGTTTTTTATTTGTAACTAAACCCAAGATTTCATTGAAAGGTGTCAAGATAATGCTATATTTGTCAATTAAGAGTACATTTCCAGTTTCTCATGCATCACAAGTCATCACTTACATGTAAATTCACAAAAAATTATAAATTAATAACTGAGAAAGTGTGTTTCAAGCATTGATAATTTGAGCAATCTACGTCCTTTGTACTTTTTACTTCTAACAGTAAATCATTCCATAAAGTAAAGTATATCTTAAAAAACAAAATCCCATGTTTTTGCATTATAATTGGTTTTATTTTGAATAATAAAAAAACAGATATACAGTCAAAATGTTTATTTATACTCTGTTGTCATGTTGACATTTTAGGAAAAAGGAGAAGGAAAAGAAGCGAGCCAAAAGGGAAGCCATGAAAGATGCTGGTCTCACTGGTTTGTGATTTCAAGACATTTATCTCAACAATTTATAACATAGAGCCATTTTCGTAATGCCAGTTCCCTTTCCTTCAGTACTTCATTTTTCTGCACTTTTGAAACCTTAGAAGCTAAAACCAGATATATTTTTATGCCAAAGGAGGGCTTGGATGGGCATCAGAAAAAGGTCTACATGAAAGATGATCATTAATATTTTTAGCTGTTGTTAATTTCTCCTTGGAGGTCTTTTAGCCACAGGCCAAAATGTGCAGAAATTGTCCCAAAGCTTTCAACTAATGCTTTTTTAATTATACAGACCTTTTCATATCATGTGGGCGATGGCCATCGCCCTCGCCCTCGCCAAATTATTGACGCGGCCTATTGACCGCCCTCGCAAGAACATGTATTGCCTGCAAGAGAAAGGTAGAGCACTTGTGGAAAAGTAAACAACAAATGTCACTATTGTTATTGTCAAACATTCAATTCACGTCTTCTTGCAGCATCGTCAAGGATTTCTCTCGAGACCTTTTAGCTGAACGTTTTTTAGAACGCGAGTGTTTTCAAAGTGGGGTAGAAATCCGCCGTTCCGGTCATTTTTAGCCAAAATTCTACGCCTTAGAATTGTTGATAGGGCCTTTATTCAAAGATGTTTTTAAAAGACACCAAATGAAGATTTCAACAAATCCTTAAAACATTATAAAAATTCCGTATTCCGTGCAACATTATCGAAACAATGCGCGTCCAGCAAATGTGTAGAATTCCATCGTTTCGTCCAGAAATTCCCAGGTTTCCGTAATCTGCGACAAATTTTCATCAAAGTCCATTTTTCCGCAAACCTTGATCACCCCCACATCGAACGTCGGTTACTCATTAGCGGGAACAACAAATAATGATAATAAGTGACAATGATAACTGGACAGTAATGAAAAGAAATTCTATATTAAAAAGAGCTGTTGGTATTTTTTTAAAGGAAAAAGCACAAGACTGTAATAAAGGAGTCTCCAAGTAAGAGACAAGTAAGAATCTGAAAACATAGTAATGCAACCAGAGAGAATTAGGGAATTGAATTGAAGAGAGAATTGTTCAACCGAGTTGGAACCTATGTGATTCATACACTGAAGAAGAACTTTAAAAAGTCGAACTTCTAGATGGTAGTTTTGATTGTTTTCAAGTTTTATTTTATGTTTTTACTTAGCTGGTCAAACTTAACGTATTTTTGCCTGTCCCTAAAAGTTACGGTATTCCTGAATGAAGGGTTAAGTTGTTAATGAAAACAAAGCATGATTTCCTCATTGTTGACATTATAAATCATTACATCAAGTACTTTGGCTACTAACTGGCGGTAATGGCGCATTTAGAAAATCAAAGGTTAGGTACTCGTGGTTAGATGAAACCCTTTTTCCCCCTCAGGTCCTGAAGGACTTTGTTTAACAAATAATGTTGGACGGGCGATCGCGTTCGTAAGCTGATCCACGCGGGCAATTTGTCGCCCTTGCGAACATTTATTCACGAAAAGGACTGATTATATATCACGGAAAAGACTGATACTATTTTGGCCAAGCTTTTTCAACTCAAATGATTTTCATTTTTGTGAGAGATATTAGACATTTAGCACAAAGCACTACTTAGAAGAGGCTTTTGCTGAACAGTGGCGGATTTGAGGGGGGGGCAACTAGGAGCAGTTGCCCCTCCCTTAACGAGTTGAAGCAAGTCTGGCGCCCCTTTTTTGGAAATTGTGCGCCCCTTTTGAAGAATGAGAATCAGCTGAAAATGGTTTTGGGACCAATAGGTTAATTTGCTTCAAGGATTACCTCAAAGTTATGTTGTCTATTCCGAAAACGGATCTGAAATTGTTGTATACAGCGTACATAAAATTTATATGTATGCATGAAAATTTTTCAGTGCCCCTACCAACTGCCACTTCTTCAAATTTGCTCTTGATCCGCCCCTGTCGCTGAATATTGAAACAGAGCTGGGTTCCATAAAGATTTTTTTGTCTGTAATGGCCATCATATTAGCCTATATGAATGAGAGCTGCACTTCAATGTGAAAAGTCAGTCTAAGTGCCTATTTTTCAGAATTTAGTTCTAGAATTGTTTTTTACACAATTTTTGCTTCTTTTATGAGTATAAAAAAATTTTTCAAAGAAATTTGTCCCATTGCACCACCACACTGAAAGGGCTGTTCCGGCAGAATCATCTCTGAACATTCAAGCATTATGTTGTGGTAAACTCAAATTTTTACTCAACAAAAGCTTTTTGACTCGAGGAATTAAATTGACGATTCAAACGGTTTAGTTAGGTACAATAAGAGAGCTTTGGTAAATTATTCATTATTTTTATTATTACTATTTGTTTTGTATAAATATTTACTTGGTGAACCATTTTAGCATCTTCTATGTTTTCTCCTTGTTGACAGTTCCAAAGAAAAGAAAAATTAATATGGACCATCCTGATGCAAGTTCTGTCAGAGTTGCTTTAGATTTAAGTTTCAACCAGTTGATGAGTGAAAAGGTTGGTTTTCTGTTAAATAATAATGCAAGCAAACCATGTTTACTTTCATTAGTTTTTTCAAGTCAATGCAGCTGTGTAAAATAAGCTCAAGTTTTTGTAATTGTTATAGAATTATTAGAGATAGTCTTTACACTCATTTTTTAAAAGAAACTGGCTATAAAAACGGGTACTGGATAAGATTAAGTCAGAAAAAATTAAGAAACTTCAGTACTCGAAGCAAAAAAATTAAGAAACTATTAAATCGTGATAAAACTGAGAACAACGAAATTTTGTAGAATCCAAGAACAAGATTGTCATGTTGGCCTATAATTTAAGACACAAGGGATAAAAATATACTTCCCACATCTAAATACAGCATCGGACGGAAGCGAATCTCTTGACGTGATAAAAAGGTCACGAACATTTCATAACATCATTCATGACATCATAATCAAGAAACTCTTAAGAAACAATGAGTATAGAAATTTCCAGAGCATTAAGAAACTGGAGTACTCAACATCGACCTTAGTTTCTTATAAAAAAACGAGTGTACGCAGATAATATAGCATAATTTTCACCTTCGTCTTTTCTCATTCTTTTTGTTCGAAACATCTCCTCTTTTTTAGAATTTTTGAAAATTTGTTTTGCACTCCTTGAAATGGGGCATATTGATTTTTTCTGTTGATTTCCTTTTCTGGGGGTATTACAATGTATTTTTTTTTGCCAATTTCACTGTCATTTATCACCAGTTGGCAAAATTAGTGCTGAATTTCTTGAGAGGGAAAGGAAGGGAAAGGAAGGGAAAGGAAGCGGTAACAAGCGGAAGTATTGTAAAGACTGATTGCTTATAACATCAAAGTATATAATTTGGAGAGACCTTGTTAGTGTGGGTAATATGTGGAAAAGATAGGTAAATTAGTGTTCTTTGATGGTGCGGAGAGTACCTGTCACAGTTGTCCCGGAATTGGCATATTTGTAATGGCCGGTTTTTCAGAAACGTTTAGGCCAGTAACTTCTGTAATACATGAGGTACCTCAGATATTATTGCAGGAAATGTCGTCGAGATCTCGTCGAGACAAATCGATTGGTGGTATTGGTTTTGGGGTTTCACCTAGTAATTACGTCACTATGACTGGCTGAAGTTTTGGCACATTTCTGTACTGTTTCCTATATAGCCACTGTACAGTTCCTATACAGTATATAGAGTATATAGTATAGACTCCGTTGCTCAGGAGCATGAGGTACAGCAAAATAATTTGAAAATAGGAATTTTCTTTACGCAATTTCGATTTTTTTTTCATTTTATTGTTTTGACAGGATAGAAGGAAAGTTGTTAAGCAAGTGCTTCGAAGCTACTCTGTAAACCGAACTGCCGCCCATCCTCTGCAGGTGAGAATACGGTTTTTTTATATACTGCTATACTGAATACTGCTATCTTCTTTTTTAGCTTATGATGAGACTAGTGATGAAAAGACCAAAGACATTAAATAAAAATAAAAATGTATCTTTTCAACCAGGTAAAACAAAAAAATAGTAAACAGAATGAAACAAAACAGAGAAAAATAATAGCGACACATTGTTTAATTTATCAGTTTCGACACACTGTTTTGATAGAGATATTTTTTTTATATTCTAAGATAGAGATATCTGCTATCGTACTCATATTACGACTTTTGTGTAGTTCAAAGAAGACGCACGAAAAAGGAAGAAATGGCTTTGGAAAAAACAAAGATTATTTGAAACATACTTAAGCTATGTGGATCGAAATCTGTAGGCTAGAGAACATAAATAACCCAGTTGTGGAACAAAATAGGCCAATCCAAAGCGCAAGCATGTGACTGCACGTGGTATAAATATTTACTTGCTTAGAGTTTTTCATCTATGTTTGACTTTTTATACTCTGAAGAGTTTTCGTCTAAATGCTTAAGTATGTTTCAAAATATTTGCTTTTTTCAAAGCCATTTTTAGTTTTTTGAACTACCAAGAAAGTTAAAAGGTAGACAGCAAGTTTAGAATTAATTGGTAAAATATAGAATTATCTGAGGTCCTCTTCAAACATCTGTTTGGGGTTTGTTACACAGTAGGTAGCATGTACATTTAAGTTTTACAGTAAATGCATCGTTCGTAACTTGTGGACAATGTGTATTTATATAGCATATCTAGAAATCTGAAAATGTGATATGCTAATAAGAGAAAGCTGGCGTGCTATGTTGGTATGATAATATTTTATTTCATAGTTTCAATATTGTTTCTTTTCTTAAAAAGTATCGATTTATAGATGCTTTTTATCAGAAAATATTTTAGTCTACGAATATTGTACGACAAAGTACTTATAAAGTGGCAAAGACCAGAAATCTATCTATTAGCCATGCAGCTGTTGTTTGTATGGAGCCAGCCATACCTTTAGAGAGTGCTATGGTCGTCTGTATGCTGGTTCATTGACCACCTCTTTCTGTTCCTGGAAACACTTTGGACATTTTGCTGCATATCAATAACAGTAAAAGAATTTTCGACTTTGAACATTTCCGTTTTATTTACCTTTCTTAAAAAGTACATCCTAAATTTAATTTTTTTCAATGTTTTTTTCATTTTCTCTAGTTGTATCTAACAAATTTCGATGACAGTAACAAAGAACTTTTTGGTACATTTTCAACCGGATATAAAGCTTGGGACGTAAGTGCAACACTATCTACTATTGTATGTGTTTACTTAATGGCCGTCAAAGACACATTAGTTAATGTTTTACTGGTTGTCATATAGTGCTCGCTGCCGTATTGACAGTGCTGTACACGCTTTTGTATATAGAACAGCAACGTTCTAAGTTGCTGCTCTAAGTTTCATGCTTAATGCGATCATTAGGCAGCTGTTTAGTTTCATATACCTATTCCACGAAAACTACTATTTATCGGCCTGCCATTAAGTGCTCGATGCTGTCGATGCAAAGCTGTAAACGACCTGGTATATAGAACAGGACGGCCCAAGTTGCAACTCCGACTCCAACTCCGCTTATTGAGATCATCAAGCCACTGTATATCACTCCATGAATAGGCGTGCGAGATTTTTTCGGATTTAAAGATCCATCTATTTTGGGTTCGGATTTGCAGATTTTCCAGATTTTTAGCAAATTCCTCGGGTTTTGAATATTTTTTGCCTTGACTTCTTCTTCCTTCAAAATCTTAAAGAAAAGGCTCTAGCTTCATTATACCTCTTTGCTTGACAATTCTGATTATCGCCAAATGCTAGTTGGTATATTTTATTGATTCATACAGTTCTGTGAAAAGACCTGTCCTTTAGACTTAAAAACATAAATTCACGAAACAACTATATCAAAAGCATAACAATAATGCCGGGTGGACAGGGGGTCAAAAACACTTAGCTCACCTTTTTCGGGACTCTTCAAAAAATGATGACATTTGAACTCATTTGACGCATACCATTTGAAAGTACATTATATCTTCATTCGAACGATATAAAGTTTTGGCATTTTCATTAAATCATATTTACTTAATGGACCTTTTAGCTATTCTACAAAAGAGTTTGGATCGGGTCATCGTTTTATACAATGGCACGATTGAGTTGTGTTCAAGTTCTTAGAGCATATATCATTTTGTCATCTTATCATGCTTGAAAATGTTCAGCTATGGTTTGGCTCTATTTCCATGATAGCTCTTGTCCTTTTATTGCCCTTTAAGCAAGAAAATTAAAGTATTCTTCCTAACAACCACTTGGAGGGATTATCGTCTCTCCTAAAGAGGCACTGGTCTCCAGACTTTCCAATATTGCGTTGCTCACAGGGGCGTAGCTAGCGGGGATATAAGAGGGTTAACACCCCCCCCCCCAATACTTCATGAATTCGTCAGTGAATCTAAAGTTTGTTTACAAAATCCTTAGTTTGTCAGTAAAATCATCTATCAGAAAGTGAAATAGCATTTAAGTTCTTCTCCATCTGTGTCTTCGTCGGTAAATTTTTCTATTGGTGAAAAATTCTTCTGGTTTTCTATTGGTTAAATTTCCCTTCAAATTCCATTTCTTGGACATTTCTGAGTTTGACTGGATTTTCGGAATTTTATTCTTTGTGCATCTCTGGATTTCTGAAAGGATTTAGTGGATTTTAGTGGATTTTTGGCAGGGTGTACGAGGATTTTTGAAGTGATACACCCCTCGCTGTTATGTGTAGCAATTTTTAATTTATTATTTCAGGTACATATCGTGGAAGAGAATCATTTAGAGAAGTTTTCCAATGACGAACTGGTTTATCTCACATCAGATTCCTCAAATATTTTACAAGGTGATTTGATTTTTTACAAATGTCACAATTTTTCTTTGGTTCACATTTCATATGAGATGAATTTAGTTTGCAACTTTGCAGCCTTTAAACTTTGATCATATGTGTCCAATCTCCCAAGGTGGCAAGTTGAATTGTTGCAACTTTTTATAACAGTCAGATCACACAATAAACAATTCAAGCCTAGAAGTTGCATGTTTTCTTGAGATATAACTCGAAATGGAATGCAGTTCAATAGAAAACATATTTACTCCCTTAATTGATTGCCAAAATTAGATGAATGCCAAGATTTATGACAAGCATCCTGTCTCTTGTAATTCAGAGAAATGTGCTTGTGTATGGTAGTAAATAAGTTTGATAACTTTTTAAAGAAAGACATTTGATAACTTTATCAGTGGTTTCTAAACAATTCAAGCCTAGAGGTCAGCATGTTTTCTTGAGATATAACTCGAAATGTAATGCAGTTCAAAACAAAACAAATTTACTACCTTAATTGATTGGTAACATTAGATGAGTGCCAAGATTTATTACAAGCGTCCTGTAATTCAGGGAAATGTGCTTGTATATGGTAGTAAATAAGTTTCAAAGAAAGATATTTGATAACTTTATCAGTGGTTTCCAAACCTGTTTGTTTGACAAAAGTATAGTGCAAATAGGTTGATATTTTAATTAGCACAATTATTAAAAATACATGTATATATGCAAACATATGATTTCACTGAGCGGCATCGTGTATTCTTTAATTTAAAGACTTTTTTTTATCTTTCTTTTGAAGAAAGTTTAAATATTATTGTTTTTGTCTTTCTTTAGGATGAAAACATTTCATTAAGTAACACGTTTTAACAAAATAAAATATCAGAAAATTAAATTCGATAAAATTTCAGCTTGGCCGTTTTTCTTGATTAATTTTTAAGTTTATGTTGATAATTTTAACTTCGCACCTAAATATCGATCAAACTTTATTCTTATAAAAAGTGTGTATTTTGCGAAAAAAATTATATGCAGCCCTAATGGTTATTAAATGCCTAAGCTTTAAAAATTTAAGCAATTTTTTTTTCAAGAGATTAAACAGATACCAACGCAAATAGAATAGATATGAATTTCACCCAATTTGCATAGAAATTAAACTGCATCTGGTGATATGATTGACACGAAATGTTAGGCTAGAAACGATTTGGACTTTCAATATTATTGCCTATCTATTAATAGATATTGCATTCTTCACTCCTACATTTTTTAAAGTTAGATACTTCGAAAAGGATTATGATGTGTGTTTACACTATATATGATGTACTATTTCTTTCCTAAGTAAGTAACTTCCTTGATTATACACAGCCAATATTCTGAGTTCAAGCAAACATTTTGCATTATATGAAGTGCATATATTTTGTCATTATTTTTTAAATCTTTGATTTCTATTCAGAGCTAAGCGATACTAAAGTGTACGTCATTGGTGGCATCGTGGATCACAATGCTCACAAGGTGTGTGTTTTTGCTTTTGTGTTCAATAACAGAAATCCTAATCAACCTGCTTTTGCCTTTCCTATACCATAAATGCTCGAATCAAATACTAAATTATATTCTATAACCTCCCCAATCTTTTGCTGACCAAAGAGTAACAACGTACCATCACAGCGATCAGCAAACCACCCAGCAATGGCGGACACCTGGGGAGGGGGGGCGAAGGGGGCGGTCGCCCCCAATACTTTGGAGAACAATGGTCTTTTGTTCTATGGGAAATGTGATGTCATCTTATTAAAACAATAGGCTTGCCCCCCCCCATATTTGACCAAGTGTCCGCCCCTGCTACCCAGTTAGCTTTTCATGACTGGTACACGCAGCCTAAAATACTTTCATCTTTGTTTAACCAGTTAACTATCTTACTATTCGTTACTTGCCACTGTACGTAGTCCCTAAGTTAGGGTTTGTTCAGTTTTTTGGATACAAGGATAAATTGACTCCATTCGTAAAAGCCCCCACCTCGAATTAGCCCCCCACCCTGAAAGAATTTTTTTTAATAAGCACCCAACCCGCACTTGTTGCCCCTGTCCGAAAGGTCTCAACAAAAAACCCTGCACGGGCCAGTTGGAGGATTTACGGTAAATACTTTTGCAGTTTGTTCCATATTATCATAAATTTGAAAATATAAAATTCACTATAGTAAGGTACATAAAACCAGACAAATTTTGTGTTAACAGGTATAGTGTTCCGTCTCTTTGTAGAATTCCCTCCTTCAGTCAGTCAGTTTGGAATTCGATCCCTAACGAAGTAAAAAATTCCCAAGCGCTTGAAATATTCAAGAAACAATCACAGAATATTGCTTTTTGAGATAATTAATCAATTAAATTAAATTCAATTAAAAGCATTAGTGGTCATTGCTCCCTGGCCCCCTTTTCCGCTTTCAATTGATTACCTTGCCATAAAGTAGGATTTACCTACATCAAAATCTTCAAAAAAGAAACCATAAGCCAATTTAAACCCGTTCAATGATCCCTCCCTCTCTAATTTGATAGTTTGTTGATCCCATTTAATAACAGATTAGAGTTATCTGGTCACACTTCAGTATGCACACAGAATATTTCCGTTTCCAGAAAGAATGATTTGAATGAGACAACCATAAGCCAATACATTTATTGCGGAAGTTTTTCTCAGGTCAATGATGGGCTAGTTCCTTGTCTCCAACCACTCCGTGCAAATCAAATTATGCTCTGGTCTTATATTATGCAAATGAGATAGTGTCTCTCCTACAGTTATGTACTCAAAGCAGTTACATTTTTTCACAAATGGAAACATTACAAAATAAGAAATAACCTTTGAAAAAAATTTGAAACAGAAATTTTTTCGTCGGAGACTCTTCAGGGTATGAAATAAAATCAAATTGACAACGTTCTTCTTAGAGGAAAATTTAAGTTTAAAAATTGAAGCGAAGTTTTTCCTTAGTTACATGTACTTTATATGGTTTTTTTATGCGGTCGACTCCACACCATATCACAGGCCACTAATTACAGTTGCTAAAGTACACCCACAAATGTTTTACCCTCACAGTCAGCACTTTTCCTAGAAATATCTGCTGTTACAGTCACGCTTATTTACTTTGAAATGCTCGAACATCACATGCTATCTTTATTCAATGCCATGAGCCACAGGGGCGGACACTCGGTCAAATATTGGGGGGGGGGGCAAGCCTATTGTTTTAATAGGATGATGACGTCGCATTTCCCATTGTTTTAGAACAAGAGACCATTGTCCTCTAGAGTATTGGGGAGGCGGTCGCCCCCTCGCCCCCCCCCCCCCAAATGTCCGCAACTGATGAGCAAATTTGCTGCTTTTAATCAGGACTGTTAGAAAGTTTGTCCTACATGATTCCCATCCTGTTTTTATAAAAGATAGAATATATGATACATATAAAAAATTATTTTTAAAATCTTTAGATTTAGAGACGTTCAGAGGACTGTTTTTAAATTCAATGTTAAGAAAATTCTCTCAGGCAAATGTAGAATGCAGTTGAATGAACACGAAGTTATCAAAGAAGAATGTAATTTATACTAGATGAAGGACGTAGAGAAATAAGCACATATAAGGTCACACCCGAGAGTTTTCTTCCTTGTATAGAAGTTGTGATCTTCCCATAAATTCTTGTTAAATGTCTCCTTCGTCTTGTTCTTCTTCAATTTATTGAAACAACTAACGAAATGCTCTATAAAGACAACACTAAAACAATACAACACAAAAACGAGAGTTCACGCATTGTTCTGTTTGTTCGAAAGTTCAAACAAGGACTCCTTCCAAATCATAAACAAACACGATAATATTTTTTTAGCTAACCTTGGACGACTGACTTACTTACCTTGACTAACCTTGGACTAACTTAGTGCCACAATAATCCTACCATTTACTGTCAATGAGATACTTTTGTCGGTTATGTCTGAAAAAACATCTTTCCAAGAAAAGGAAAATCGCGTTGAGGTTTGTTGAGGTTTACATTCAAAAATAGGGAAGTGTTGTAATAAATTTGAAGGGCTTGAAATGCTTCACCAAAAAAGAACGTCATAGACATCAGTGAATAGATTGTAAGGCTAAACTCAAATTAAGACTGATAAAATTACATTTAATTATCATCAAAGCCAAATGCTGTTTATAAAACACCCTTATCTGGTTGTTTCACCGTTGCCCGACCCTTTGGGCACAGTTGCTGCTGAAATTAACAGCCTTCTATTTTCTGTCTTCAGGGGATGTGCTTTGGACTCGCTGAAAAGGCTGGTATAGGCCATGCCAGGCTTCCAATCGATGAATACATCAAACTAGAGGGACGAAAAGTTTTACCAGTCAATCATGGTATGTTTTCATGATTTATTCTTTTTTGTCATATTCATCTCGTCTTGGTGTATAAATCGTGTCATACTTGTTTCTTTATGCAGTCATTTTCAAAGATTACATATGACATTTTCAAAGACTGAAAGAGTCTGGTGCCGAAAGACACGTCATTCAATTTGAACTATCAAAGATCCCAACCCTTTGCCCTAATGAACTTGCAATCAATATTCCACGAAATTGATATCAGTTTGTCAAACTTCAATTGATATATTGAATATGTGTATACGATCCTAGAGTAGGAGGTGTGTCAATAAGAAAAGGCGATTATCCTAGGCCAAACGAACAATGAGGAAGGGTCAGTTGCGCAATGGTAGAGGGGCAGGTTGCTTCACCTCTATAGAGCATTCATTTTGTTTCACAATTTTGGAAATTTTTTTCCTTTATCGTAGGCCTAGGCTTTTAGCCCCCTCCCCCCCCCCCATGAAAGAAAGTTAAACCCGCACTGCACCCCTAGGTAGCATGTGCATTCTATAAATGGGTGGACAGGGACTGAGAATCTGAATAATCGACCCAGTCTGAGCTTGAACCTGCAAACTTCAACAGGGTATCTAAGCATTTTACCCACATGTCCAATTCTCCTCAGACAATTTAAGTATGGTTCAAAACGTAAAGATGAAATATTTACCTTATATCTAGTAGTATACCTATAGACAGGTCATATAAACATATATCTGCGGCGGTGACATTGAAATTAGAAAGCTTTTCACCTCTACCTTGAAATGATTGTAGATAGAAGAGGAGCGGAAGTGAAATTATGCATATGCATATGGTTGGAGAAACTTTTACCAGGGATTGCACCTTTAACTTCTAAGTGGTGGAGCCATACTAAAGAAAAGGCTAGGTTATCGATTCATTATTATTGTCTTTGTGTGGCCTTGGCTTACTGCTGTTTCCTTTCATATTGCACAATGCTCCTCCCTTTCGATTTGCTCAAACCATCCGAGCTTTTTGTCATATATGGTTCCCTGGACCAACTTAGCATTGGGCTGTACACAGTTATATTTAAGAAAGTATTCAACTATAAATGTATCTTGTCATGAATTTATAGCTGGCTTTGCTTTAAAACAAATTCTTGCAATAAAAGATTCAAAACCTACAGTCTTTCTTTGAAGAATGTGTGACGAATCCCTAGGTTTTTATTTGAAAGCTCGTTATATCTTTTGTCTTCTCATAACGGATTAATGAAACTTGTAATCTGAAATTTTTCTTGTGTATGAAACTGGTTTCACCAATTTTAAACGGGTAAATACTAGTTCAATTTGTTTCCCGAATTTTTGTTGTTGACAAAAATGAAATTAGTAAATCTTGATAAAAGAAAATTTGATAAAATTGATAAAAATTAGTCAGCCAGAAGAAGATTTAAATAGGATTAAGAAAAGATAATCATATCAAATCTCGATCTTTACAATTTGGGCAATTTCAAATTAATTATATATATACAAGATTGTTCTATTTTTTTGTCTACTTTTCGCATTACAGCTTAGAGGAAATCACAAATTCTCTCCGAGATGTCTAAAATTCTCTATTGGCAGGCATTACCAACCAGTTTTATCAGCAAATTACACATTTTAAAGTAGAGCCTAATGTCAGAGCCTCTGACCCTAAAACTCTTTTATTCACCTTAAAACCAAGTTCTAAGAGCACGAGCTTGGAAAAATTAGGATCTTCTTTGCGGTGTTTTACTATCCATGTAGTTCCCTAACCGTTGCCCTAACCAATGATGTCATTCGCTAGCCTCGTTTCAAGATCCTCGCGCCCTCCAGAAACATAACCGGTGTTACGTTTCACAGTGTAAATCGAAATAGAAATTGTTTGAAATAAAAAGTACTTTTCTTTCATTTACTTGCACAGTTTTAAACCCATTTATCTGAAAGCGTGGTTGTTACAATTATGATCATTAATATTATTCATGTTAATGTGATAATTCTTAATATATTTACTTATTTTTCGTTACTTTCAAGTCTTCGAAATTCTTCTTCATTTTGCGGAGCATTCCAATTGGAAGGAGGCTTTTTATCACGTGATACCAAAACGAAAAGGACTGACGTCATATCAGAATTCGCTGAGTAATGCTTCAGAAGACGAATGTGGAAGTGAAAAATCAGTTGAAGTGAATTGCTTGGATTCTCCTCACAATGCAAAACAAGACGAGACGAAACAGGAAGATACATGAGGCAGTAAAGTTTCATGGTAGATATAAAATCTATATTTTCACAATGGTTCTTTTGTGCACAGTCGTGTTGATAATGTAAAATAGTGTAGGTATTATTCTAGATGATTGATTAGATAACATGTGTCAAACGAGGATATAATATGTTTTATCGTTCATGTTTGTATCCTTTTTAAACGAAAAGACATCGAAGGCTTTTTCTTAATTCCTACTTGCCTGGCCACATTAATTGCAAGGGAATAGTGGAATATCAATCTGTTATATTGTTGGCCAATGACAGTATCCGAGCCAAGCCATCAATGTTGCTAGAAGTTTAATTATGAGTAGGCAGTGTGTACGATTTTGGTATGCAGATATATAGAAAAACTGTTGCGTAACGTTTTTCGTGCAAAACAAGATTTGAGGTAGGGGTATTGAGAATATGAGGAGAGATACTCTGACAGCTCACGAGCAACAATCTCTGCAAAAAGGCCTTGAGATTGCCGACCTTTTTTTTGCTTAATCAGCACTTCCCAATTGGTTATCAGAGATATATGTTATTTCCAGAAAATAAAATCGAGCCCTTGAAAAAATAGCTACGTTCCCCGGAAGTTCTTGAAACTCTAAGGGCAGTGGTTGTATGAGAACGATTGCGCTCCGGGGGCTAACCCCAGATTTATCAAAAACCTTGATGATATCAAATTGCATTTGTAGCTAGGTTACGGGCTCTTTTCTTCCTATTTCAATACATTTTTCATATAAGGTCCCGTGAATGGAGGTTGAGGCTGGCTTTGGTTAATTTTCCCAAAACTTTGCATAACAAAGTGGATAGTTACAATCCAGGTATTGTTTCTTTAACAACATCTGCAAGGGATATTCTCTGCCATAAAAGAGATGTTGATTTACAATATCTTATTTCCTCTTTTTAGTGTCCAAGGATTTAAAACTTGAATATAATTCAGTACCGCAAAAAGAATAGATTTATTGGGTGGCACCGTTATTTGAGAACATTATCAGTAAAAAGGAATTATTTATTTGAAACAATTGGTTTTCATAATTTTTCGGCTCATGACGCTCCCCAGCACCCACCCCCCCCAACACCCCCCCACCCCGAGGACAATGGTATTGGCCATTGTGTAGTTTGTAAATAATGCAGTCAGTTGCACAAATGAGATGACGAGATTTCCTTTAATATTTTCCAGAAGACGCCCCTTTCCAATTTTTTGTGTTCCTTGTCATTTACCCATTTGAATCTTGAAAAAAAGTGCAATTCCATTCTATCCGGTTTGGCATGGGCAAATTGTTACAAGGCTTTTTGTCAAGACCAATCGGTTACGTATTGTATATAAAAAGAACTGGTGCTGAAGTAGAAACCTGGAAATCTTTGAAAAGATTTTTTATTTAATAAGCAAAGAGTCTACCTGCTAATGTAATTAGCTAGTGTTGGTCAATCTGTATTTGTACCTTAATTACTCAAGTGGTAAATTAAATGCATAGGAAATACCTAGCTTTCCGGAAACAACAAAGGTACCACTAGGTGCACGTTTTTTCTGAACAAATACCCACTTCGTTCTGAAAATCCCGTCAAAACAGAGATTTTGCCAAAGAGAGTCACCAAGAGAATGGTATGAGGTTTGTAGATTTGCTAGTTATGATCAGTGTTTCGGTGCAGGCCGTCGCAATGTTTGAGGTATGGGAACCATAATGATAGTGACGTCATTCTTGGGAAAAAATTGTTTCGTCTTGTTTTGGTTCTTTGTCACTCAGGGTTTGCTATTCTCATGAAGCTACCAGCAACTGATTACTTGTATCTTATTCTGAATATCCTAGCAGACAATGAATTTTATTCTTTATCTCGAAACTGCGCATTGCTGGCTGATAAGTTATCCAGCAACTTTTGATTGCATATTAAAGATTTAAAAATTTAAGATATATTACATATTAAAGATATGCAAAGTTCACGCAATTTTTTCGTTAAAATAATACTATTTTTCACCCAATTATTGTTCGTGGTTCTTCTTAG
Source organism: Rhopilema esculentum (assembly GCF_057945365.1). Lineage (NCBI taxonomy): Eukaryota > Metazoa > Cnidaria > Scyphozoa > Rhizostomeae > Rhizostomatidae > Rhopilema > Rhopilema esculentum. The sequence goes on along the minus strand of NC_142832.1, from coordinate 4,425,939 downwards.
AGCTTAGTGACCATTTGTTCGTTACGATTTACTTTCAGTTCCTCTTGTTTTCACTGTTTTATTGGGCTAATTTCCGCCCTGGGTGATTATGCTAGTTTCAGTTAGGAAGGCAACCCGGTATTGTTAGAAAATCTCTCGGCTCCCGGCTTCAATATTCAATCAAGTATGAAGAATGAGCCCGGCCTTATTGAACAAATACAAGATCACCTTGAAAGATTCCAGATTCAAGTTGAACCCGGGTTATTGTTTCTACTTGAATCCGACATCTGCTTTCTTGAAACCGTCATGAATGCATCCGGCATACAACGTAGCTTCTTGTAGTGACGTAATCTGCTGAGTTGCTTGTAATGATGACGCTAATGCATTCTTAACGATGAATGGCAGTAGGATCTATATCACAATAAATTGATCGCAATTGTCCCATCCCACTCAAATACGCCAAAGTGATGCTTCTTCTTAAAACAATCAACAACGCCTTTTACTGCAAACAAAAATAGCTTTTGTGAGCTTTTAGCGCTAAAAGATGACATTATTTCCACGCAGAATCCGACGAGGGTGTGATAGAATAGAAAGCCAAGTTCTGCAGCATCTGATGCCTCCCTATACTCTTCGAAGTTTGCCATAATTGTTCATTTCGAAACACGAGTTTTTCCTTCTATGGCGCTGCAAAAGTTGTCCTGCTTTCGGTTTTGTGAATTTATTCTAGCAAATTCCAAGTAGTTATTAAAGGGGCTAACATACCTTCCAAATGTCTTGGAACACTGACGTCGATTTCCAAGGTCAAAATCAATCATCCCCCTCTCCCCTACAGAACAATGTTGGTTTACTATCAAACGGGTTAGGCTTCTTCACGAAAGGAATGAAAGATGTCAAATGCAGCGTAAATTGCTGGGTATTCCAAGTACTTTTGACAGGCATTGGAGATAACCTAGAGTTCCATCGATAGAGATTCTCCTCATATGATTAATTTTCGTCATATTTTCGTCACATTACTACCCGCTCTCTTGCAATAAGTTTTGAGGAAAGACAATGTACCTTAGCAGTTTCCGTAATCTTTTCACAATAAAATGCTTTGACTAGACGAATTCAAAAGACAAACGAGGAATACTAGGAAGGATTTTGCGTCACTTTTTGTGGAATCCAGCTTTGGAGACAAAAGATTGTATGGAGTCACATGTGTGTTGAAATTGAGGAAAAAATTTGGCATAGTATTCAGTCTGCAGCCATGAAAAGTTGTACGTGAGACATTTTGGATCGTTGGAAGAAAGTTATACGTGAGTCTTGGGTCTTGCACTTTTTTCATTAAATTTTAAGAAGAAATTGTTAACAGTGTTTTGTTTGTAGCTGGCCCACTTACATAAAAAAGAAAGAAAAATTCGCAGAGGAAAATCCGGTCTCGACCAAAGAAAAGGGGCCAGAAGTCAACGTATGACAAAGTTCTGGGCTACTTTCCCATTTTGTTCCAAAGCCTTGCCCGAATATCGACAATCTTGTTACCGATTGGCTGTTAATTTTGACAATTACCCTCTCAGCCTTTGCATCACACCCTTATGGGAAGTATTTCAAAAATGCGCCATCAAAATGCACAACAAGTCAAAGTTACGTTATTTTGTTATTCGACAAGGCCCTTTTTGTTTTTTGAAGTGTTCTTTTTGTATAAAAGTGCCTTTATAGGCTGCTTATAATTTCGATGTTTGTGCAAGACTCTTATGACTCCGTTTACACAAGAGGAACTATGCGTTCCTGGTCAAATGCAAAGTGGATTTAAATATGACAAATTTTATCAAAGTTTAGTGTTGGTCGAAATTTAATCAATTTGTTTGCAATAATAGGAATTCTTTGTAGCTTCAAAAGACATAATTTCTTAAACTATCCTACTTGGTTTGGAAATTTTGTCGGTTGGCGTCTTGTAAATTTTCAGTTTCTATCTTTTGAAACATTTAATCGTCCAACGGCTGTGCCAACATATGGTGCCAAGGGGGCGAAAAGGTGCAATTATCCCCACGTTTTAAAAATATTTTCCTGAAAAATGAGTGAAAAAAAGTTGGCAGGAAATATTTTTCAAATTCACTCGAGTTTAGAAGAACATGGCACAACTTTTGCAAAAAAGGTTTATCGATAATATAAAAAAGCATAGCCTAAAATGAATTTTTTCATGATATTGCATTCCTGAATGGCGCGACTGTAAAATTTCATTAAATAAACTTGGCCTACCCTTGATGCCAGAACTGAAACCCAAAGGAACCTAACCTCGACTTGAAATAGAGACGAGGCTGTTTTGTAATAGGTTTGTTTTCGTATTTTGATTAGCGAAAATTCTACCCCATTTCATGACATTCTTGTGTCATCCTAAAACTTTTCAATTATGGAGCATGTTACTATTTTTTCTATAAGCTAAATCGATTAGTTAGTTTTCATTAGAATTCCATTCGAAATTCGGAAGGACTGCGCAGATCGTGAAAGCCATGGTCGCTGCAGTGGATGTTTTTTGCACGAGCCGTGGAAACAGGCCGCAAGGCACCTGGAAACAGGCCGCAAGGCACCTAGAAACATGCCGCAAGGCACCTGGAAACAGGCCGCAAGGCACCTGGAAACAGGCCGCAAGGCACCTGGAAACAGGCCGCAAGGCACCTGGAAACAGGCCGCAAGGCACCTGGAAACAGGTCGCAAGGCACCAGTCCTCTTCTACACTGAAGCCATTGTTCGATATGGGTATTTGATTCCTCATTTCGACCCATTGGCCAAGAAAATATATACCCACTTTTGTGACTTGTTTATCAACAGCTGCTCTGCAATGTTAGATATATGCCTGGAATTTCAATTAAAACTATTTTAAGATGTCTATGTTTGAACTGAAATAGTGCTAATAACAACCTTATAAATTAATTCTGTATCAGGTAACTGATACCCGTGTGAGCATTGGCCGGGTTTAATTTGCTTCGGAATTTTTCTCAAACCGTGCTCTATGCATCAACAATTCAGGGAAAAGTCTTGGGAATTTATCAAGAGGAAAGATGAAGATCAAGTATCGTGAATTGTTCAGAATTCAATTTAATCTCTCGACATGACATAACATTAATTCAGTCATCCCACATTTTAATATACTGAGCATTCAATCATAATTTCATGATACCTTGCAACGCTTATGAAAAATCTGTGTATCTAGAAGGAACTTCGGAACCGGGGTCTATCAGAGGCATATATCCCCAACATCTTTTCTACGATGTTAGCATCCTTGAAAAAGATCCCTTTTGTCTACAAAATAATGACCCCTTCTACCTGTGCCGCTCAATATGTTTCCGACCTTTCTGATCTCTAGTTCGCTCTTTTGTTGTTGTTCCTTCGTTGTAGACGTCCGAAAATGCAGCTCATGAATAAATCCCAGAGCTAAGACAAGAAGCAAGACATTTTCAATTAAACATTTTCGAAAAGCAGTACCCCTATTTTTTGTCGTTAGTACGCTTATGACTGTCTGTTAGGAGCGAAAAAGTAAAGCTGAAGGACATTGATAGGAAAGAAGTACACCTCCATTCACTTCTCCTCCTATCTCCTCTTAACTTTCCCACTCTTGCATTTTGGGGCCGATGCGACTGGGGCAGCGTCTGGTGTAGTGTCTGGGGGTAGCGGGGGGGGGGGAACTTCTTATGATTTTCAAAAATCTGTTATTGCCAATGTCAAACTCCCCTGGAATTCACAAATCCAAAAGGGCATTTTACCCCGCCCCTCCCTAGCAAAAATATCCACACCACGCTCATGGCCCACATAGAATGATGTTTGACCAAACGAATTCATCCTGAATAATCGAGCTTCTTAATACTCTGTCGAAAGCCACTTGTAGACCCGAGAACTCTTTTACATCGAAGTCGAAATTGTTGCAATCGACTCCACCGATGTCACTCCGCTTCAAGTCACACTTCTGGCTAAAGTCACATAAAATTCAGACCCAAATATGCAAAACTCTTCTATATTTAGCATATTTCATATTTCATTTGTTCATATTTTTTTCATATTTCATTTCTAGAGTTGCCCTTCAACAAAGTTGATTTACAAGAGGCCCTAACTAAAAAATAACAATTACAATTAATAATACTTTAGAGAACCATAATTATAAAACCCCATTTATAGCAGTATACATATTTACATAAAATAATATACCAGAGTTATAATAGAAATAAAAACAAATACTAAATAGAATGTTCTCTTTGGTTCTCTTTGGAATTGTAATTTTAAGGCTTGTAACTTATAAAAAAAATGTTTGATGAACCTTTGGAATGAGCTTTTCTTATTATATAGCAATCATCTTGTTACACAATGAAATGACCTTTGTGTCTTATAGCTGTGACACTGTTTTGGTTTGTTGGTAATTTATACAGACAGAGTTCTGACAATTTCCAAACAGAACTGTACAAAAGACATTAAAAACATTTAGTTTAGCATAGTAAAGATAGGCAAGGGGCTCATCACTCTTTCTAAACAGCGCACGAGATTTTTACTATAATTGAATTTTTAGGAATTTAAGAAGATTTTGTCAAAGGTGTGCGAGATTTTCAAAGGTGTGATGTTCCCGTCGAAAACAAGCAAAGTGAAGAAAAATTGAACCTTTCCTCCACTCAACTGAGAACGGCCCTCAACCATCCATTGTCCCTTGAATGAACTTTTGTTGCGTTGATTGTGAAACTGAACCTTTTAAGGGAAGATCGCCATTAGGGGAAAATTTTGATGATTCAAGCTTTAAAAAGAAGAAAAGAGAATGCGTGGAATGGAAAAGTTCGGAAATGGTTAATTGATTCCACGACACTCCTCAAAAACTTTTAATATTTTCACAAATACCTATTTTCACAAATACCTCAATAGGCCTTACCGACGTCGTAGGAATAACTTTTCAATACGTAACAATGCGACGAGCAGCTAATAGGATTAATAAACAATAGGGCGTTTGTGTTGACAAAACATTACGAAATATTTTTAAAAATCAGGCGAAAGCCAGATGCTCCGGTTGGTTCTATTGTTCTTGAAATGCGTCATCAAAGGTGGCTTGTCCGCCCTGGCAAGTTTATCGGCTTCAAGCTCGCGGAGTGATTGTTCAATAGCCGCCAATCGGATGAGCCGCAGATGGGCCGTGCCTTTTACCGTCTGTTGCTAATACATTGGAATAAACTCTTGGCAAACATTTTTTGAACAACTATGCCGGTCATGTGCTTGCGTTTTTCTGATTGGCCCATTTCGATCCATAAATGGGTATATATTTTCTATCATGTTCTTTCGGGTTCTTTCGGATTCTGACGTTTTATACTCTGAGGCGTGTCAGACGAAAAATCTTTCATGTTTGCTTTTTTCAAAGCGATTTACATTAGATTATTTTTGGCCAGAATTTTGACGAAAGTTAAGCTTGGCTCTGTGGTTTTACAGTGAAGCAAAGCGAAATACATATTGGCTTGATATGTTCTTTTCTTATACACAGTAGTTATTAATATGTCATATTTTCATTATATACAATAACAAAAATGACCCCAAGATATTTTGAGTAGCTGTGACCTGCAATTACATTGAAAAAGCACGAAATATCTAAGTAGCACAAAAGTTAAATTAATATGCCTATTAATCCTCATATTAACTAGTTTCTTTGCGTTTTTAAACACTCTTTTTTAAAAAACCAGTAGATTTAAGTTCAGGCGGATTCGACTGTAACAATTTCGAGTAGATTGGAAATTTCATATAAGGGGCGATAAATTTCGATTTACCGACAACATTTAATAAGCACTTTAAACGTTTCGTAATTTTTTAACATAGCATAACAACATCAGAACTGAAATAAAAAATCTTCTGATTTATTTAGATAAACTGATGCTTTAAATTAATTCGGCTTCAAATCTTTATTTCCAGTATGTAACACAAAGATAATTAATAGACAACCATGTTTTCCTACAAAGATCGGGTATCTTCCTACAAAGTAGCATTTTTAAAAGGGATTTTTGCCCCTTCTGACCCCGCTCAGTCTGCGCCACAAGCTAGAAACGATCTCGTAGGTCTTTGAGCAGGGCCACTGAGGCCGGAGCCGAATGACCATTAAGGGCAGCGAACCGCTTCTTTGTGTAGTGTGTTGCTATCAGCGATCTACGATCTATTGAATTTGCGGGAGTGTGTTGCCAGTGGATTTCCATAATAGGCACGGATTAGACGTGACATAAACTGGTGATCAAAATAGGACATTACGTCGATTTACGGGTCCGCTGCCCACGAGTTATCAGAGGGACCAGAGTATTTATGCTTGCGTCATAACATTTCACCTTATAAAGCAGAAAAGAATTTTATAAACGACTGGTTGTCCGCTGTTTACAATTTTGCGAGAGGTTTAAAAGAGAACAGGACTCTTGGCCTTGATATTTTCATCTGGTTTTGAATATCTGGATTTTTGTATTTACTGCGACATTGTCTGCCCTGGAAGAGATATTGAATTTTTATGGTAAGATTATTCACAAAATTTTACTCCAAATTTTTATAAAAATTAGGATCTGTTTGTTATGACATAATTCTAGGAACTTGATATTTCGGATGTGGAAATGGCTCGGCTGCATCAACTAAACTGAAATCACAATTTGTGCCGCTAGTTCTTCCTGGTTTCGCCAATTCCAACCATTTGAAAAATTCGTGGAATTTGCGTGGCGCGTTGACCAGGGTCAGAAGTCTGTGTAAAGAAATTTTTTGGCCATATTAGTTTTCAGTTCACAACAGAGAGTCCATGTTTGCGTAGATGAATATAGGTAGTTTTCTTTAATTTTGTTGAGTTCCTTTCGCAAAGATGGGATTATTTGGGCTAGTACGGAAGTTCGCACTGCTCGGAAGGGCGGGCTGTTTATGTCGTCACGTTTGGACGTGAACGTTACGGCAATAGAAGATACTAGAACACGAAGAGCAAAATTTCAGGAGATAATTGTCAAAGTGTGGTTATGATGCTCAATAATTAATGAGCTGAAATTATGTGCGGCTTGTTTAAATGAGCTATTTTTGTCAAACACCTGGTGTCACTAAGAATTGTCTTCACAAAGCGGCAAAGAAAATCCACCTAGATGTGAAATATAAATAACAAAGAATTATACACATTAACTGTTAAAAAGTACACGTGTTTTTGGTGCCGTAAAAATTAAACACGATTTTAAGAAAATAACAAAGAATTATACACATAAACTGTTAAAAAGTGCACGTGTTTATGGTGTTGTAGAAATTGAACACGATTTTAAGAAAGAGTATAACTCGAATTTGATTTATCGATTGGCCTTCCGTCTTTTTTGAGTAAACGAGGTACCATTCAAATCCTTTAAAGCCTTCATTTTCAGTCATTGTCGAGGAGTTTTTTTGACTGCCCCAACGAATCACAGGTTGCTTAGGGTCAGGAAAGGCTCTCCTAAAATGATATCTAGCAAAACATTATACCCCTCCGGATTCTTCATGTCCGCCCTGCCAATGTTACATGTAGAAATGGTTTTTAAAAGCAGAATATCTGTTGAAATCAGGAACAATGGAAAGGAACGGGGGCAAAAGGCAAATTTAGGACAGGGTAATTCGAAATGATATTCCAAGCTTCCACTAATTCTTTCATAGCTATTTTTATTTCTATTTGCTTTAGGCATCTTGAAAATGGGCTTATTTCTGGACAATTGTTTACAAATTTTGAGTAACTTTGTTGTTAGTCAACCGCAAAATTGGCTAAAAAAGGCACCACACACAGTCAGAATTTCATATTTATAAATTTCCCTTTTTATTTACGATGGCAAACATCAAATGCACTTACACGAGAAGACAAATTTGGCCCCCTTGTCCTTTACCCTTCTTATCCAAGGGCAAGAGAGGTGCTTTCCTATTCCCCCCTCTCCAGGGTGTTCCAGGCTCGAATTTCTACTTAGACGTTTTCAGTGGAACAGCAAGCAATCCTTGGCCCTTTTCAAAACAAAGGAAGGACCCCCTTTGATCGAATTTCGTAGCTTCCCAGGCCCCAATATCGTAAAAACATTTAAGAAACAATAGCTGCTGGAATTCGCCGCAGCATTATAAATCGAGTGCTCGATGTTGACCCAAGTTTTATATAAAATGGGTGTACTGACAGTATCGAGTGAAAAGTATTAAAAAACAATTGTAAAATAGGAAAGTGCCAAATCGCTAGATCGAGGTCAAACGAACTTTTTAATTAAAACGGCAGAGATTATTTTGATCGAGGGGCAAATCACTCCGAAAAATCTCGTATACCTTTGGTGGAAATCCTATTGTTTTATCTGGAAATCACGAGAAATCTTTCTGTTTTAGGGAAAATCTCGTAGACTTTTTGCAAGAGTGAATTGCCCCTCGATTTTTATTGTTCCAATACATTGGGTAGGTAATCAATTGCTCATATCATGCACTTTCTCATTGGTTCAGACAAATGGTTAGAATACTAGCCATCAATAATAGGAATTTAGATTTGTCTCCCAACAAGTATGGTTTTTCTGCGTTATCGTGCTTCCTCTGGTGTTCGCAGTAAATCTGGGATCGTGTTTCATTTCTCGTTGGCGAAATAAAAGTGAACAGGAATTTCATTGTTCTTTGCTAGAGCCACAAGTTTGTTTTAAAATTTTATGATGATAATACAAAAGTAAAGAGCACGGGCCCATCCCAACCAGCCCTAGTAAAATAGTGTACATTGAGATGTTGTGTGATCAAGTAATCTCGAGGAAGTGGCGAATCACAGGAAAGGCATTCTTTGAGAGGTCTAAGAATTCCAGGAATTCCCTATCATTTGCCTGAGTCAGCAATTTTACATCCTACATATGACCAACGTTGTGATAACGTTTTTCTCGAAGTTCCTGTTCCGCTTTGAAACCCAACTGCGGTAATTGTATCAAGATAAGCAAAATCTAGAAATTTGCTAAGCTGTAAAATATTCATTTTGGAACTTTGTCGTAACAGGTAGGAGGATAGTGAACGACACCCAAGCTTTGATCTGCATTACACCAAACTATTTCCTTGTTCTTAGAAATTATAGGGGATAGTGTTTTCTAAGTTCATGTATTAAAGCGTAAATGGATGGTATTGAAAGCTACTCTGTGATTTGAAATTGGAACAAATGCTTAGAAAAATATCTTATTGTTTTTCTCAGCAGTATCCAAGGTTTCAAAGTCAGTATGACAATTCGTTGTGATGGGTGTATCTTTAGTTGCCTTAACAGTTGCTTGCAATGTGATGTTATCACTATCAAAGAGTACCTCAGTCTCTCAGTGTATTTTCCTGCTAACGGTGTTTTGCTTATCCCTAGAATGACTGCTGATCAAGACAAAGCTAATCAAAAGACTAAAGACCTTCTCAAGGCAGCTATACTAATGAAGGCAACATCTTTCTCCGAAGATTCATACTCCTTCCCACAACATGAAGCAATGTCGATCAGCTTCAGAGACGATAGCGAAGAGATGGACAGTGATCAAAAAAGTACAGAGGTAATTACTTTTGCTCTGCTCTTGTGCAGTCGATAAGTAAACGTGGAAAGGGGGGGGGGGGCGGTGAAGGAATGAATGACACATTGTATCCCCATTGTATCTCAATAGAAGTAACATGGGAGTGGGGCAAAGAACATCCTCTCTTTGGAGAACTTAAGTTTTGGCTCACAGCAGAAAAGTTGCAGGAAATGTCACCATATGTGCTCATTTTAATTTTCTTGAGATAATACATAAACCTTATGCACAATGAGTCCCTTGGATTGTCGACAGGGCTCAACTAAAATTGTGTTTCTCACCTCTTTAACCATCAGAATAAACCAATCACTATTAAATTATCCTTTTTGAAACTCATGGTGTAATAACTGTTTGATGTCTCTGTTGATCCTCAAAGAGTCTTGTGGCTGGCACGCCCACACTTAAAACCAAAAGCTTGCATTAAAAGTCATATTAAGAATTTGCCTCTTGGGGTTCGCCACCAAAACAACGCTGTTATTGAAAACTAAAACCCAAAAACCGTTGGCGTGTCCTTTGACGCAAGTAAAGTCACAATAAATCTGTGATTTTGCGGCTGAGCTTGTCCTGAGAGGATGTACTGCCTAAACAACGTCGCTAGTAGATAAAACAAGAAAAATATTTTCAAAAATTTCGTAATTTTATTTAGTCGTGTTCCCTTTGCAAAGGAATATTTCATATCAGGTTGGCCTCGTGATAAGCTAAGACAATGGAAAGCTTTATTGTTAAATTCAAGAAATTCCTATTCCAATTGATATTAAATGCAAGACGCACCCTCAAATCTACATGGAAGGCCAATTTTACCAATAAGGAATGCTGAAGACTAATTGTTTATACATGGTGGCAATCTCAAAATTATAAAATAAAAATAACGAAGTATATGCCAACATATTTCCCCTCTCCCGGCATTTTCCCCCGAAATTAGACGAGATACAAAATCAATCTTGCCAAGGACTACCGAGGTATTTCCTCTCCAGTCCCCCTCCCTCGCATGGCCCACAGACCGGATTTTCACATATACGGAATATGTTTGGGTAATGAGTGAGCTAGTTTCTGAAGAGAGGTTTCGCAAACTCTGATAACCGGAATATTCGAATGTGATAACACCGTAAATTTGCTTTATCATGATGAATTTACATTGACTGACCTGTTAGCGAACAATGTAATAGAAACCCATAAAAATCCGTTTCTAACAAAGAATTGACGACAATAGTGTGATACGAAACTGAGATTCTTCCCTATCGAAACAGACGCGATCAAAAACAAAATCGTTTGAATTTTCATGAAATGTTTATCGATTTGGATTTAATTTGATTTGATATATTAAACCCCTTCAGCAAGTGCTGATTTTTATGGAGCCCTCCATCTAGCAAGCCATCGAAGATGCTTGTATAATAAAACAAATTGGAATGTAAGATAATTTTGATTGAAGAACTAAAATGCAGACCTCCAGAACATGGCGGCCATATTGTTAATAATTGAAGAGTCAAACTACAGACCTCAAGAATATGGGGACATATTGTTAATGAACACGAGGAAGGCCAGTGTGACCAATAGAGACGGGCTTTGGTTTTCGGCAAATTCAGAGTCGGTCACGGGTGTTCCTTACTGGTGTTCCCAGTTGGTATAAGGGCTTTTGACTTCTAAAATATTGCTTTGTCCACCTCCCACACTGTGGGTGCTGGCGTTGTCACTGCCACTGATCAAACACCTGAAAGGTGGTTTAAATACATGATACAACCCTGCACCCTCCTATCCCATTGGTGTATGCATATTTGATAGCAGAAATATCAATATTGAGCCGGAGCTTTAACACCTCGGTGCCTTCTGACAAGACCTGTAGGTCGTTCCTTTTAAAATGTGCTGATGTTTTTGGTGGCAGAACCAAGGGAAACATTCTACCGTTTATTTTAATTCGTAATAACTACTTTGGATATGCGCTAATGGCTTCAAAAAGCTGCTGGTGTCTGTTAGAACATATTTGCGCAGCTGAAATGGTATTTAATGCATCGCCTAGGATAGTCTTCACGGTGCTTTGACTGAAAATTCTAGATTTTGTAAATACACGAATACTTTATTCCCTTATGCTGTTTGTAGTTCAAAACCAGTAACCAAAGATATTTGGGCTAGAGGCAAACTATGAGGGTAATAGAAGTATTTTGGTCCTTTAATCAGTGACGTTTCCACGGGGTGGATTTTTCCCAGTTTTCCCAGAAGTCGATTTTCTAATTTATCGAAATCCATTGAAAAACCTTTGGAAGGGGGGGGGGGGGCAGGGCTGATCAGATCGATTTCGCACTGTCAAAAAGCCACCGTTGTGAAAAATGCTGCTTGAGAAAGTTGCTTGTCCAAAAATCTCAAAATAGATAAAAAATACTTAAAAGGATTTTCCAAGAGTCTGAAGGGCGTGGGCGAGAAAATTTGTTTTTGTCCATCCCAGTTTTTTCGAGCTGGCGACGCCACTGCCTTTAATCTGTTTCAGACATATCTATTCCTGAACTACAACAAATTTATAAGTTCTGATAAAGCCACCCTTAATTTTTTTATAATCGTTAGGAGCTTAACTTCCTTTGATATATAGGAACTTTAAAGAATTCCTATCAATTCCATATAATTCTCCAATTAAATTTAAAGACGTTTTCTTTAATGATTTTGATAAGAGTGTTCCTTTTATCAGAAAAAAGACTGTTTTAAGATAGAACTTGCAGCACTGCATTTGTCTGAGGAAAGTTCCCTTAAATAAATTTCCTTAGTTCAAGTAGAAGGTGATGCCAAATTGATTTGAATACCTGCCTAAAAAAAGAAGAAGAAATTCGAGTTTCTTTTGGATAGATGTATCGTAAGATAAACTTAAATTCTTGTTTTTCGTCATAGGAGGAGCAACGATACCGAAAAAAGAAAGAGTTGAACAGGTTGGCTGCACAAAGAAGCCGAGAGAGGCGGAGACAGCTAATAAAACAGTTGGAGCAGGTATTTTTCTGAATTCCCTCTTTTTTACAAGGATGCCTGATATTTTACTGAGTCACAATATTCTTAAAGTTTTTGTTAAATCATTCTTAAATTTCAACGATTTTGGTTTGAGTTTGAAGGAGATCTCTAATTGTGATCTCCCACTACATTGTAGTGCCGTTGGAACGTACTCCATATCAGGGGGCTGCCCATTACATTGTCTCTCATTCAATACACTGTTAAAAAAGGAAATATAATTCAATTTGACAATTATTAAGAGGGCTCCATACCCCCCTTCCCTCCAGTCCACCCCGCTTTCGATGGCCCTGTCACATTGGCAGTCTTCAATCAGTGTGATTTATTGTTTTAATGCCTTTTATCCCCAGGAAGTCAAAGAGCTTGAAAGCTGCAACGATTCAATGACAACAGAAATTGCGAGCATGCGCAGTGAGATCAAGCAGCTGGATTTCATGTTGCAGAGTCACTCGTGCAAGATGACGCAATGATATTCGTATGTTTTGGGACATTTTCCGAGCATGTCAGTCCAGTCAGAGTTAGATCATGTTTGAGTACATAGTCACAATAATGACGTTTTAACTACAGACATCCAACTTTAATGCCATCATCCAAAGAAGTTGATACGACATTCCAAGCAGAAATGAGATTTCAGTACATGCTTATCATTTTCCCATAAACAATTCTTGAATCTGCAGACGTCAATTTTGACGCAACGTTAAATACTGTTCAGAGTTCAGATTTTTCCCCAACTACTTCATGTTAGAGGAGAATTTACACAAGAAAGTCTAATGATGATTTCAACTGGAATTTGTGCCATTGATAGCATTCAACAATCCGCATTGCATAGAGATAGTGTATTTAAACTAAAAATTTGTATTTAAATTTATGCCCAGATTTACTGTTGTAATGTATGCGACCAGTAATGTATGCCACTAAGAGCTTTGAATTTCCAACACTGTTCAAATTGAAAGACCCCTCTATATCACCCTCTTGGATAAACGATCCGTCTTAAGCGAAAAAAAGGACAATTATATTGCTTTAAGTTTGTTATCCAACAAAGTGTCTACTCCAGTCAGTATTTCAGTCCCTCTTATACAAAGAGAAATGAATGACACATTTGAGCAACCCATCCTCCTGTAACGAGCAGGGTTCTTCTTATGACGGTGAATAACTAGCCCGTTTGTGGAGGGATGGGCTAGGCCAAAGGACCTAGGCCCTGAATAAGTAACACACAAATGATACTCATTCTTTGATGTTTTCTCAAATGATCCAACAGAAAGACTAACTTATATCGTGATCAACTAATAACATAAACGGAAGCTAATTAACAGGATAATACGACCGTCACACTACATGTTGAAAGACAAACACATTGCCATAAAAAGGCATTCACTAACACAACAGGACTTAACTCCTATTCAATGTTGCTACTTTTAAGCCAAGTTTCTGGTGTAGTTCCCTAAACATATGCGAAGCGTTAAGTATTTAACTTGAAAGTAATCGACAGATATTAAATAGCTTTAACCATCTGTCAATCATGAATTGACCAATCAATGAGTGTGATACTACTTGCGCGTTTGTTGATTGGCTAATTTTGATAGACAATTGAATCGAGCCTGTCAGTCGATTGCTTTCAGAATAAGCAGTCTCTAAACGACTGTATCAGTCTTGTTTTGGAAATATTTATTTCTGTTTTGTTGATTTATGCAGTACCAGCCCTTAAAATGACATAAATTACTGTACTGTCGCAAAGCTCGAAAACTTACTGTAAATTAAAATGCTTTTTGTAAGTCAAAGTATTTAACTTCTGTGTAAACCTAAAACAAAAGTAGTTAAAAAGTGACTCGATTTTATTTTATCAAAGTTAATAGTTGCAAATATGAATGACTTGTGTTTTAATAAAGAAAGATAATATATTTAATTAGCAAAAATGTGGCTACTTTATTTACATGCTTGTAAAGTTTGAAAGATAAACTAGAATAGTGGTCTTTTCTTTTATTTTTTAGTTCTTTCTGTTAGCCATTTCTTAACGGCGAAATTTGCAATTTTAACGACGAAGAGGCTTGCTCTGGTATCCAGCTTGAACTATAGCAGTCTGTAACTAGATGATAAAAGGCTGTAACTAGATGATAAAGGCAAATGACTATTTCCTTGATTACCCCCAAATTCCATATCCAGTTTGTTTATATAGAATAGATAGGGTAGTGTAGTTAACCCTGCAGAAACATTCTTGCTCGGTATTCACGAGATATGTTTGAAAGATATGTTTGAAAAACTTCGTTAATTTCGAATGCAATCATATTTGGAGGGATGTCCCACGAAGCTCTGAAGAGTCTTGCTTTTGTCTCGCGTCCAAATTCATTTTAATTTTGTTGAGCCTAATATCAGCAATTTGTTTCAGATTAAAGTTTTCAAACAAAAATTGCATCATCGCTCCATTGTTACATCGGTAGTTTTCGCATCGTCTCTGTTGATATGTCTATCAGAAATACCATCCACATATCTATTTTGCCTGTCTGCAATTCCACGTTTAAAGCGTATCTTAAACAGAGATTCTGACCAAAGCTTAAACCTGAGGACGAGTTAAAATCCTTGTGTGCTAATAAAAAATATCGTTTTTGAAAGGGCCATGGCATTAAAATGACTCATAGGGGGGACATTTCGGCGACATTAAAGAGCACGGTTTCAGCTCGGACATACCCTCAGAACTCGCCACTACTTCATTGTCCCAGCTGATGATATCACTGGATTTATCATAACTGTTGAAAAGACTTGTCATTTTTTGAGAAGACTTATCTATTTCTAGCAATAATAGTGTTTATCTTAAACTATTCTTATTTTTGAGCTAATCTTCATATAATTCATGGTTTCCCTACTGTCTCATCGTCTAATGTTTTTCCACTTACGTAGAAAATTTTTTGTCAAAGGGAGCATTTATATCCTTACTTTAGGTCTTATGATCATAAAAAGAAAGATCGATATAGTTCGCCTTATTTATCATCCTGACAAAATATTCTAGCAATTATCCAAGCCAAGATAATTCTCAAGCTTAGGTAATTTTGTCTTGGTAACGACATGAAATTTTAACCCCCAACCTTATATTTACGCGGGAAAATGAAAGGGAGGCTGGACGTGACAGCATGTTTTTAAGGCCTAATCTAGAAACTAATATGATCAAAATGTCATGTTGCCAGTGCTTTGGGGTGGCATCTAGACGAAGAATCGAGGTAAGAACGACATAAATGAATGATTTTTTATATTAGAAAGACGCCCGTATCTTAAACAAAGCCAATCCCAGAATCATGGACCCGTACAGCTTGATGATCGTGATTATACATAATAAAATTATTACGATTAGTAATTTTTAATGCAATGAATAAGACAGCTGTGTGCCTTGAGTTTCTCCTTTAATTGATTACATAATTATATAGGCCTGACGATAGGCGATTCGTTTTGACGATTCGAACGCAACTACCCTCCGGTTATCCTGTACTGTGCTCACCAAAGTTTTACTGTTTTTTCATATTTTCATAGCTAAATAAAAGTTCCAAGTATTGGAAAAGACTCCTTTGCTAACTTTTTTAAAAAAAATATAAAGATTTCATTTGAAGTTTAGTTCCTGGAGCATGTGTGATGGACAATCAATTTTGTTTTTGTTTTAATGCCCAAAGTAAGAAAATTGTATTTGCAGGTTTTTATTCACACTTAAAGTGCCTGTGACATGATTTTCGTACTTTTGGGTTTATATATCTATTCTCATGTAAAAAGGCCTGTTATTTTCATTTCTGAGGTTAGTTTTTACGTTTCGTGAGAAATGAAGGAGTTATTGGCGATCTTCTACGCCAAAATTCGCCATCTTGGTTTTCAGCATGAGTAGACAGTGACGTCACGGGAGGGACCCGATCGCCTTCTCCTTCGAGTTTTTGTATCGTAGTCAATGAGGGAAATCTAACAGGGCTAAGAGGAGCGATATTTCCAGAGCAAGTAGTGGCAGCAAGGATAAGATTTTTGAAGGTAGCGCTTACATTGTTACAATAATGAGTTCCTCCCATGACGTCACAAGAGAACGGCAAATGACGATAAAGCGACTTGGCTAGGCCGCACTATTTTGCTTAATTTCAATATCAAAACGCTTTTATTTCAAAAAAAAGTTGAGATCTACTATAAGAGCAGTGCAACGCTTCAATTAAGAGAATAAAAAAAATCATGTCACAGGCACTTTAAAGCATTGCCGTGAATTTGACCTCTGAAAATGGGAACTGGTAATCAAGGTAACATTTGTTGACCCAAAAACACGAGGTTCTTTGTTGCGGATTGACGTAATTGATTTTGTATCTTGCTTTCTATGGATCTTTCTCAAAAATTGACTTCAGAATTGAAATCTTCATCTTTAAATTAGTTTATACTGAAAAAATGATGTTGTTTGGACTGTTCTGCAGTAAGTTACTTTGTTTTGAATATTTAGATGTTTCTTTAGATTTGACTGATAGATATTTCTTAAAGTTTTTCAGTGAATAATCGCTTACCAATCCGGTAGTGCTGACCAGTTTGTTTTCTAATATTATCGCTTTTATTATCATTATTATAGAAAAAATTTCACTACAGCAACAATTTCCATTGAAAATGTATAGGAAAAGTTAAATTTTGAAAATGGGTCAATTCGCAGCCTGATGACCCAAACAATTTGAAATTTTCAGCACAAGCTAATTTCAACATGAAGATTCAAATTCTATGAGCCATTTTTGCCAAATATGAAGATAAAAATTGCTGGGATCAGAGAATTGGTCCCTATATGCAAAAACACATTCTACTTTGATAAACGTTTCGAGACCAGGTTGACAAAGAAAGAACATGCAATACATTTAAAGTGTTGTTGTTGATAAAGTTGAAAAAGAAATAAAACTCTCTATAACTTAAATGACCAACTACATTATCCTGTACAACTCTTTCAGAGTTTCTCTCCATAAGCCACCTGGTACCTAGCTCTGACTAGTTGTAAAGATATTCTTGATTACTTCCATTTATCTTGTCAAAACGTATGAGCCATTGATGGAATATTGTTTCTCATCTCTGCACATGCAACTTTGTTTTAACAATAAGACATCGTAAATATAGCAAGTTTTTCAATTTTATATACAATAGATAATAATTAGATAGCAATTTATTCATAATTAAATTTGCAGACTTTTTGGCCATTAGTATGTATATTTCTTACACACCAAACACATCATCCACTATACATAACACCTTTATTTCTCCAAATTATGAAATAACTTCCTATTTCAGTCTATCCTGCTTTTTAGGACCCTTATAGATTATGTCATATTTTTTGTACTAAGTCATTCATTGTGTAACAATCGGCTTGTTTATAAACGTGGATTTGTATACTTAGTGCAAAGCTTGATTTTCTTTTTTAGAACAGATTACACTATGCTTTGATTTAAAAAACATGATAAGTAAGATAAATTTATTTTCAAATGCCAGGGCTTTTATTCCTCGAAACAAAAGTCTCTACCAAAAAATTGAAAGTTCACATATTTTCAAAAGTGAGCACGATTATTTTATTGGTAGTATTTTTTAAGCATAGTTATATGCTAAATGGGTCTTCTGAGCGGAAGGAAGATTAAGCTAAGAATGTAAAACTATAAATGCCAAAAAGCTACCAAATTTAAAACAATGTTCACAAAAATATATTACTCTAAAACCTTAAATGTCAATAAATATCAGATTGTTTCTAAATCAAATCTCCTGATTATGCAATGAATTGTTTTGATAGAATATTTTCTTGAACGATATTGACTAGATCGAACTTTCACGTTACTTTCTTCCTGTACATTTAAACACAAACTTCTCTTATTTGTCAACAATTCTCCACTTGAATTGTTGTTCAAATTTTTTCTTGAAAAAGACTTGCTTGGGCTGTTTATTTGTTTGCTTGCCATGAAGTTGTTGCTTTTACCAGAATTCTTTCTTTGACCATTTAAAGACTATCCTTTCACTTTTGAAAAAGCTTTTGCTTTTGAAGCTGTCCCTAAAATTTGAAATGCAGTTTTTCAGGAATCATCAAATACAAGATGCTCTAATGCAAAAGATTGGAAAGATTTACTTCATTAAGATACTACATAACATTGTTGCAGCAGCTATGAGAACTTTGGGCACCAACAATCTATAAAGTAAAGGGTGCAATTTTGAAATATCCTGAGCATTTATATAATTTTATTGGATAAAATTGTGATATTAATGTTAAATAAAATACTCTAAGAGTATAAAGAATTAGGTTTTGCAAAAAGATTTCAGGAGAATTTATCCCTAGGCCCCCTATTTTACCCCATAAATAATTTTCTACTTGTCACAGCATGCTTATGAGATTTCTATTATTCCTCACCTGGTTTGTTAACTTTTGTTTTCTTTAATCTTCTTTTCGCTAATAAAGAAACTTTCTGATTATTTAATCTCCGCTGCTCATTCTCAACTTGTTCGTTCAGTGCATTTGAAGCTTCTTTATAAGCCATGGCAAAATCTTTTTGAAGAAGACTGTCAGCCATTTGATAGACATCACCTTGGTCTGAAATATTTAAAAAGTCATTAGTCGATCCGTTTGCTAAAAATCTCAAATGGCCAAGAAAAGTCTCATATGGCTCCTGGTGCTTTAGTTTTCTCTGCTAGTAGGAACTGTACATCTTTGAATTTTCGTGGTCACCTAAATTCCTATTGGCTGCATTATACACTAGGCTGTTGTTTTATCATCTAATCGCAACCCCGGACTAATTTTCAATGATTTCTCAAAATTGTATGCAGAGCGTATTGTTTAGGTGAACGGTCGGCTATTGAGACAGTGTGTCTTCAACAGCATGGCTGTTTGGTAGTATAGAGACAATTATGGATTTTCTGGATGTTATGATAACCCGTACCATTTCCAGTGCTATAAAACCAGCAAATTTCAGTGTTTTAATGTTTATGAAAACCACGGTGTTGTGAAGGTGGAACACTTAGTTGTTGTGCCTGCACTGGACCAGCTCTTATCGTATTGTTCTGTTTCAAACCAAAATTTTGAACCGGACGATTGCCTTCCTATACCGTAAATCCTCGAATAAGCTCCCGGGGTCTTATTTGCAAAAATAATTTTTACGTGGGGGTTTATTCGAGGATTTACGGTTCAAACAGAAACTCAAAGATTTGTGCAATCATCCTGTTCCTATGTTAACAGTCAACGTTTCCATTCCATGAGCTAGAATGAACATGGGATGATTGCTCGCGTATAAACTCGTCAAGGGTGTCACTTACCGTAGCTATTTCCTGAAGAACTAGCATCCGGCTTTGCAGCGCCTCTATCCGGTAGGGCTCGCATCAGTGTGTCCTTTCCTTTTTGTTTGTTCTTTTGATTGAAGTAAAATGCCATTTCCGATGACTTACCGGAATTCTCAGCTGTCAATGATGAAAAGTCCGGACGAGCTGTCCGGGATATGAAAGTCTCACTAGTATCCGGCATCGTTTCTAGTCGCTTTTCAACTATCGCTGCCCCTTGTGGAAAGGCCATTGTTGTGTAACCGGGATGGAAATCAGAAGGAGGCTTAGTCATGGCTTCTTGGTTCAAGTAAGAGGCAATCTTTAATTTTGCCGAGCTTAGATTAATCTTGTCAATATTCCCTGCAATGGGTTTTGCTCCGCTGGCAGTTTTAAGCCCCAGTTTTTGCGCAATAGGGTTGTTATGATCACCGTCTTCATTCTTGATGTCATCCACATTTAAGGGATCAAGCTTTTGGTTCTGCTGAAAACAATCCTTCTTGTATCTTGCGATCAACGCTCTACTGAATGTCCGTTTTTGGCGTTCTGGTAGTGAATTAAAGGAATCACAATCTATCTCTAGTTGACTGGCTTTTGCGTTTTGCGATAACCCATTCCCTAATATCTTATCTAAATTGTCCTCTGTTTTGTCATTATTCTCTTTGGTAGGCCCGCCTTTATTCCCAGCATTTAGTCCTCTGCATAGCTCCGGGTTTTTGTCACAGTTCTTTTGATGCCAACCATTCTTGGGCTGATCAAACTCTTCTGCGATATTCTTTTGTGGAAAACTATTTTCTCCTGAGTCAATCTTATCCTCTATTTTGTGTGCATCATCTTTGAATTTATTGCTATCTGATTGTTTATTATCCCCATTTACTAATTTGGAAACGATCTCTTGTGGTTCTGTAACTATCGGAAAGGCACTGGCCAGATCCCCTTTCTCTTTGGCAGCATTTTTCTTATCTTCGGTTTTCTCAGCTCCCTTGCTTTCTTTTTCCTTCGTTTTACCTTTGCTCTTGTCATCGCTATCTTCTTCCTTCTTCCGGCTCATATCTTCATCTTTATTTAAATGTCCAGAAAGCTTCTTCTCATCACCAAGGTCAATGTTACTCTCTCTTAAAGCTTTCATTCCTTTGCTGATGATTTCCACTAACGTAGAAATATTAGACGATTTTTGATCTTCTACAAATCCTTCTTTGCTAGAAGTGGCATGATGTTGTTCTTCTGTGCTTGGATCTCTTGAAGGAGCGTTCTTTAACAGATGTTTTCCAGGAACTGTATCATTTTCCAGGAACGATGCTATATGACCTGTATTGCCAGGACTTTTTACATTCTGGGGTTTGTTCGCTGGTAACAATTTTTGAGTCTCGTGACTTTGGTTATTGTCTTTTGCAGACGTAGTAGAAACATGGTTTTGGGAGGAACTTGTGATGGGTGCATTTTCAGCAGACATACCCTTGTTTGATCCTTGATTTCCTGTTTCTTTGTGCTGTGTTGTTTCTTTGGAATTGTCCTTTTGCTCTGTAAAATGTGAAACGGTACTCTGCTTTGGTGATATATCTAGATGTGAGGATGATGGACGCGTCTCACTTTGTGTTGCAAGCTTATTGACTTCATTTTCTGGGCGTTCGGCATAATGTTTTTGGTTTCCAAACTCTTGTTCCTTGTCACCAGTGAATTTCATAAAATTCTGGTCATCAGGTGTACCGTGAAGAGCAATATGACGAGTTTGGTCTCCATCAAGCAATCTATTTGGTGATGCGCCTAAATATTTTGTGCTTCCTGAATTTTTGTTCTGATTGTCTTTCACTGCTAATTGCTCAATTTTGCTTTGACTAGCAGAAGAATCATCGTAGCCTTTATGAAGAGTTTGTTTTGTTTGCAAAGACATTGGCTTCGGCTCTTCAGCCTTTGTGCTAAATTTCATGGGCGACACTATCTTATTAGTGACGGACACATTCATTCCTAGGTTCTCTACTTCTGGTTTTAGCTCTGGGTTTTTACCGCATCCTTTGCATTTAGAAGGACCTGTTTTCATGTCTGATGATTCAAGCTTAAATTCCACCTCTGGTTTGACATCACAGTGTTTGCAGAGTTCTTGATTGTTATGTTGATGGGTACTCTCTTGGTTTGCATGATTTTTATGCTCTTCCTCTGCTCTGTTTTGGTCAAAATGATTGTTTTTGATTTCTTGAATGTTGTCAACTTCTTTCTGAGTCTTAAATCCCAGGTTTTCACTTCCTCTTTGGCTACCAGGTGAATCACCTTGACTTGGATGCAAATTCTGTTTCGTTTGTAAAGGGATGGGCACAGGCCCTTTGAGATCCTCTGCATTGGTTACAACTGTCATCGGTGATACTATCTTATTACTCACGGACACATTCATCCCTAGGTTCTCTACTTCTGGTTTTAGCTCTGGGTTTTTTCCACATCCTTTGCATTTAGAAGGACCTGTTTCCATGTCTGATGCTTCAAGCTTAAATTCCACCTCTGGTTTGATATCACAATGTTTACAGGGACCCCTTTCTTTTGCCTGCTCTTGCTTAGGAGACACAGAATCCGTTTGCTGTTTTGAAGCAACATTAGGTGGCTTTGAAAATCCGCTGTTTTTATTATCATAATTTCCTTGTTGTTCTTTTCCAGGTAAACCCATATTGTGTTCCATCCCATTCACTTTTGGGGGTGCTCTTTGGCTATCAAACCCATGGCTTTCAATCCCTGGGGAACTAGATTTCTGGCCACCCAAACTATGGTCCCCAAACTTTTGATCACTGACTCCTTGAGCACCAACATCAGATTCTTCCTTATCGCCATGCATTTGTTGCTTATTTTCATTCATCAGTTTGCTGTTTTCTGAATGCATCATTTCTCTTCCTGAATCTTCATTGGGATATTTTGCGCTGGACAAACCAGTTTCAAACTGACGACCTTTTTCAACCGCCTGAAAGTTATTGTGGTGGATGGGATTCGCATTGTTGGCGGGAGAAGGTCTATCATCTGACAAAGGCTGCTTTCCATGAAAGTCTGCTCCATTCTTCCCTGAGTCTGCCTGTAGTCTTTCATGCCCTCTTACGCTATCAGTACCACCATGATCATGAAACTGCATCGACTGCTGTTTGTTCCTATCAAGAGCTGTCTTGCTGTTTTCTGCTGAATACGTCTCACTCTGTTGAAAACTACCGTCTTTGGCATACTTGCTATGGCTGCTTCCTTTATCCGCTACTCTATTTGTACTCATATCACCTAGTTGCAACGCGCCTGATTGTCTAATCGCTTCTCCCTCCTTGTGTGTATCAGGCTTTTCTGCAAACAACGCCGACTGCACTGGTTGAGCTTGATTTGGCATTATCATCGACTCGAGTGGCAATGGCTCATTGTCTGCTTCTGCCTCTGCTGGTATTGCTTCAGCGCTGTGACTCTCTGTATCAGGCGCGTCGTATTGCGTAAATTTTACCTCGTTGTTGTATTTTCCTTTGCTCATAACCATGTTATCATCGCCACCATTCTGAATCCTCGTTGCTTGTGCAGTGCCTCCGTTACCTGTTGCGTTTTGGCGGTCAGAGTCCATTGCATAGTGAAGGCCTCGTCCGTAAGGGGATGATTTATCCACTGCTTGCATGGGCACCTCCCTGCCAAGGCCTATTTCTCCTGATTCCTGGCGGTTCAGGTACGAAGCAGCAACTGCCTGTCCCTTTGAACTGCTGATATCTGGTATGATTTCTTGGCTACTGAACATTTCGTGTGGCTTATGAGGCACTTCTTTTGTCATTTTCTCGGCCATTGCTTGGTCAGGAGTCAAACTTGATGGTATGCCAGCATTGTATCCCTCATTCATTGATGCACCTTTGCCGTCAGGTTTAATGGCTTCAAAAACAACAGAGCCACCGCCTCCAAATGCAACGTATTCTTTGTTGACCCCTATAATGAAATACGACGTCATGTAGATAAGTCAGTTTTGCAGCACGAGGTTGATTCAAAATGGCTAGTCAGTAAATTGCACGATTTATGCAAATAATGCTTTCCTTTCCTTGCAAATTACATTTCATGATTAATTCAATTAGACAATTTAAATAAAGGGAAAATACAAGTTTCTTGTTCTCTGTCAAATCATTCAACAGCAGTGGCGTAACGGAGGCATCTGGGGCCATTAAGGAAGAAAACTGAGAGAGTGCCCCTACTTTTGGACTGTAAGAAAGTCTAATTCAACACTGTAGAGAATGTCAAACACATTGTAAAAATAAGATTTCTTCTCCTTTAATTAGGTGGGCTGAGTTAAGGAATCTTCAGTTGATTGTCTTAAACGCTTTTAAAAATGAAGAGAACTTGAGCGAAGTCGTAAAAATATGGATTTAAAAGTAATTTAGGGACCTCTTTTGGTTTTGGGCCCTTAGCTATCAAACTATGGTACCCTAAACTGCGTTACGCCACTGCTCCACAGCTGCGTTTAATCTGTGAAAAGTAAAATACATTGCTAAGAACAGCGGCTCTTTCTTCCTTTGACCAATAATGTTTGAATGAAACAATTCATAAGCGTTTGCAACTATTTTTAGTCTGCTTCAGTGAATGACAATAGGCTCAACCATTAATATCAAAACCTAACTCACCAACAATTAGCTGAATTGTACTAGGCCCTTTTCCTGCGGGTCTTTGCACCTGCTGTAGCCATGGCAACTGACATTCACCACGGCAACCAATAAAAGCAAATGAAGCACGACGACCTTTCTCAAACGGTGGTCTAGCGCCAAATAATGTCTGTGGAGAAAAGATGCAAAAGTCAGCAAAATTGACGTGTCTCTAAAACAGATCGTTCAGTACCGTAGGATTGATAGGGTTATTGGGGGGCATAATTGTTTGTAAACAAAATCAATATGAACAAAAAGGAATTTTTCATTTGAAACAAAGGATTTCTGTAATTGTCAGAGACGCACGACCCCCATCCCCCCTCCAAAGAGCAGTAGTAGGTCTGGTCCTAATGTCATTAAAATATCACAAATTTTTTGTTAGCGTATAGTGGGTCCGTATAACAGTCCTAAAAGGAGCCCACAAATGTCCAAGGATGTATCATTTGTAGTGTTATGTCTCCATAAGGAAAACCCCTTTTCTAACGATTCTGGTTATGCTATTGGACTTCGAGACAACGTAAGTTTTGTATGAAGAGAGGTGCAAAATGTTAACAGATTGGTGCAATTGGCATAGGTATGATTTGCAAAGCAGGGAAGAGCTCCAAGGATCCAGAAAATTGTTTGTCCTTCCTTCGTAAAACATGCTAAAGCTCTCAAAACTTTTGCCAGAAAACATTGAAAAGGGACTGGGGCTCGGGAATGGTACTTGACTCTTTTTGGTTTCATTGACCTTACATGATCGTTGACTGTGCGATCGCCATGTTTTCCTTACTCCCAGAAAGATATCGGGATAATTTTCGTAAAAGTAATTTCTTTAGAGAAGCCAAATTTTGCTCATTTAAGATGAATTTTTATCTGGTCTAATGTAGTTTTAAATTGTTTGTCCGCTTCTGGATTTGGAGTAAAAAGTGCCATCATGAACCAGCCATACTGACTTACCAATGTGTCCCAAACTTCCTGTTCCACAGCACCAGCCACGTCTCCTTTGGTGGCAACCAGTATAATGTTTGTTCCTTTAAGGCCCATCAGAAATGAAGAGAGTTTCTGCGATTTAGCACTGTCCATGTTTGTATCGTAACTCTTCACCATCTTGACTTTAAAAGCTGGATAGTCCATTACAACAATATTAAACCCAAATTTGTCTTCACTAACTAACGACCCGTCGACCATGATTGTTCCTAGAGCTTTGCTGCAGTCTTCTCTATTTGCAGGGGGGTCGTCACAGCCGGAAGACATGATTTCAACGGTATGTACTGCAAGAAAAGAAGAAAGGAGTGAATCTGATACTAGCAGTGGTAAGTTTATGTCAGTTTCATTTTTATTGTAACTTTGTATCATGTTCCACATAAAAGCAGAAAGACCTCTTGCCCACAAAAAGCTTAGCTTCCATTATAGTTACAATATGACTTTTTTCCAACATTCAACATTCCCTACCCTAGATGTATGGAGAAAAGATCAACATTGTTGTTTCGGTTTACGTGATGTCCTAAAAGAGTTTTATAGAATGACCCCATTAACCAAATCTTGCTTGTTTAACTTTTCATTACTTTTCATGATTTTTAACTTTTTTAATTACGATCAGCACCACAAATTTGGTCTCTTTTTATTCAGAAACAGCACTCAATTAAACTGTCTTCCAATGTCTTATAATTTTGTCTTACAATTTTAGATATAGACTTCCAAAGTCCAGAAGATGAAATTTTGTAAACGTTTGTATAGCTATACTTTGGATCAATGGTACCCCCCTAGAAAGGGTATCTATATCCTTGACTATGTTTAGAGTAACTTTTTTATATCTGGTTTTATCCACATATAACCATACGTTTGTTTGAAAGCCTTATATTTATCATTTATTGGAATGTATGTTTTTTGTTAAAAATCGTAATCATAGTTTATTTTCATGACTTTGGAAGCAATCCCAAGTCTTTAAAGTTTTTGCTGGTAATAAAGGCAAGGTGCTTATTAACGGGTCTTTTATAAGGAAGACTGGCTATTGTGACGTATGCGACACTCACTGCCTCCCGAGTATTCCATAATTGACAGCACACTTGCAAGTTTCTTCTCCATTCTATCCAAAAGCGATTGCTCAACAAGTCCTTCTATTGTATCAGGTTTCGTCTCTTTTTCTGGTTCTTTTACTTCTGGTTTGTTTGTGCAATCTGTGTTCCCTGGTTTTTCTTCCGGCGGGGGCTTTCCCATTAGTCCCCCTTTACAACCATCATCGGGCTTCTCCTTTTCTTGTTTATTCACTTCAACTGGCTCGCATTCCTTTTCTGGCTGTCCCTTTTCAAGAGTGCCACCTTTTTCTGTCTGACATCCTTTCTCCAGTGGGCCTACTTTTTCAGGAATACCCCCTTTTGCCGGTTCCCCCTTTTCTAATGCTCCTCCTTTCTCTGGCTCTCCCTTCTCTAGCCTACCCCCTTTTGCTGGCTCTCCCTTTTCGGGTATGCCTTCCTTATCAGGCTCCCCTTTGTCTATCATTCCCCCCTTTTCAGGTATATTTTTATCTGGCTCTTTTTCAAGAGGACTACCCTTTTCTGGCTCTCCCTTTTCAGGAACACCACCTTTCTCCGGTTGACCTTTTTCCGGAACCCCGCCTTTCTCAGGCTCCGGCTTTTTTGTCTCTTTTGGCGGTAACTGATCCTCACCCTTGTCAACTACCTCTAAATTAACAATTTTAGACTGTCCCCCAACTTTTATATCTCGACTCGCATCTGTTGGCTTTCCTTTCTCAAGAGAAACATTTATATTTCCAATTGTTGCCCCGTTTGGTGATATCTCCTCTGTATTTGGATCCAACCCAGCTTTCTCAGGCTTTGCGTCTGCCTTATAATCATACTTTCCTTTAGGTTCACTTTGAGTCGATGTGAAGTAGTGATAGTCGTAGTTATTTGCGTCTGTAGCTTGGGTTTCACTTCTGTTGTCATTTCCTCCGCTTATATCATACCTCTGTTTGCTGTCACCTTGCTGTGTCGTAGCGTAATGGTTTTGGTTCATGACTTGAGAATTCTCGTTCCCTCCTGCAGTAAGGTTTTTCCACCTTTCTTCTTTTTGTTGCTGATACTGTGCCCATCTATCATTCTTTTCCTGTTGCCATTTCTCCCATCTTGGATCTGCCGCGCTTTTTGCTGCAGCCTCGACTTTAGAATTCTCGGTATCCGCTTGCTCTAAACTGTTGCTTGTGAATCTTTTTCCCGTATTTTCGCCAGTATTCTGCAAACTCGTACCTGCAAATTTATCATAAGGCTCCGATTTCGATGGAGTGATGATGCCTTCCCCATTATCATTATTTCCAGGAAATTTTCCTTTGTCAAACAGAACCTTTTCAGGCACTTTTTCATTTACATTGACACCAGCCCTGTTTGCATCGTATGGGCCTTTTTCAATGTAAGACTGTTTGGAACGTCCTCTAGATTTAAAAGAGACAAGCTTTGGTTTTTTCTTCGGTAGTCTACTTCTGCCATAACCTTGCTCTTGTCTTGGCTTTTCAGGGATAATCGGCCCAAAATAATCTCCTTGTTTCGTTATTCGGCTGTTTGGGTTTCTATACATGTATGAGGCCATAGCGTATGGGGAATTCAACGTCGTTCCTCCCAAATTGAAATCCTCGTTTACTCCATCTTGGTGCAGTAGCAAGGACACTGTGTTTAGATATCCTTTCGGATCCTTTGGTGCAGATTTTTCTGCTTGTATTCTCGCTTGCTGCTGTCGCAAATGAACGATTCGCTGCGGAGGTGCTAGCCTCGATTGGAAATGCCTTGGGTTCAATTTATTATAAATCTGATTCGAGGTTAGAGTTTGACTCGGTCCTACCTTCATTTCAGTTACAGACAAACGCCTGTCTGTCATGGGAAACGCGGTTTGTATTCCATCCTGCATTTGTGATAATTGCCTACTTAACTGGTCGCCTGGATACCACAATTTTTGCCGCTTTGTATCGAGATCCTCCACAGGGTTTCCTACTTGCAATGGCATGTTTCGATTGGTCAGTCCTTTGGCAGTGGCTAGAAGCCTCTTACTAAGCATTGGCTGCTTTGGAATAGCCTGTCGATGTAGCATATTGTATTTAATCAAGTTTTTATTCGATGCACCGACAGGCCTGTTTGTAATGAGTGCTTTACGCTTGTTATAATCTTGTCTATTAGGCAATTGCCTCTGGGTCTGTTTTGGGATCACATTCGGGTAAATTGGATACGATCTGCGTAAACTTTCGTCCCATTTGGCTTGGAGTATGTTTTCTGGCTTTAAGATCTGAAATGCTGTAGCCAATGACGGCGCCTTTGCCGCCCTTCCATGTGGAAGAAGATGGAGCTTTTGTGCCAACGCGAGTGATTTACCTAGAAAGGCCCGGCAAAAGTATTTTAGGTGTGTGTGCAGACAGAAATTTGCAGTGTATGTTCAAAATATCTAATCTTATCAAGATAAGATCCCAGAATACCAAACTTATCATGCTGGAAGTTGTTTATTTTGCCACATTTATTTACGCAACAATTATTGGTAGGCAAGAATTATATTGTTCAAGAGCGATAATTTTATGCAGATTCATTGAAAACTAACAAACAATCTGCCCAAATCCTCTTTAATCTGCCCAAACCTTATCGATGTTGATAAACTTTTTGCTATTTCACTGAATATGTTACTTTGTGATCACAAATATTAAAAATTTTCATATCATGATAAAATGTTTTTGCTAAATTGATCTATTTTTCTAACACCCACCCTGTAGTATTGCTTAGTTTGAACAAGATAGAGTTTAAGGAGCAGATAAACAGCCTTAGTCGCTAGCAGGTCTTGAGTTACTTACTATTCGTTGTAAAAAGCCCGGTGTTTATAGATGTTTCTTAATGGGAATTTGCTTCAGCTGTATATGACTTACGGGAAGCGACAATGATGGCATAAAACTCCTCTGCTCTTGTTTACTTATATGGCAAAACAACAAGCCTGGCCTGGCCTATATCTGTGGAAGCCGACATGTATTTCAGAAGATGTAAACTGGTCATGCTTTGTCTCAGAACATAAACCCTCAATTTCCTATATCTTCATTCCAATTTTAATTGAACTAGCCAATTGGCTGTGTTTTAATATTTTCCCTGTACATGCTTTTCTCTTCTATCTCGCATCTTTAACTTGAGGGTTTTACTGTCTTACTCCGAGAAAAAAATTTTGAGAAACCTTTCGTGTAGCTTAAGTGACTGTTGATTGCCTTTTTAAGCTTTCCATAATGTTTAATAGATTACTTTGTCAACAATACATCACATATGACTTCTCATAAAGCTACTAATATGAACAACAAATTTCTTAAACGTAGAAGTTACAAGCACTATTTCTTATTTGATCTTTCATTTGATTGTTTATACTTAATAACAAACGAACACAAGATTTTACTTACTTTTCGATCCCCTGATATCAACAGCGTGGATGAAGACAAGCATGGCAAAGACGAACGTTAATATTTTCCAAATGTCTTTAATAATTGCTATACAGGTGAGCATTTTGAAACACTATTTGTCTTCTCTTCACTACTAGATCCTTTTCACGAAATATTACATGACTCTACTCGAATTTGTCCTACTACCTCTGGATAAACACAACCATTACATTACTTTGTCTCCATTATTTTTATTACCAGAGCTCTAAAGCATATAAACTTTATTTTCCTAATATTTCCAGCCTTCAGTTGTGAAAATCTTAACTTGCCAGAATTTTTAATGAAGTAAATTTCTGAAATCTGCTTTATGCTGGTAGTTTGTAAGCAGCATGATTTTGTTTACAAAATTGCATGAACACCATTTGAAAAAGACGAGAAGGAATTTGTGTTTAAATCCTTTACTGGTTGGTCTTGTTCCTTGGTATATTGTCAGGAAAAATCTGTTTTTCGTTTACCCTATTCAGGACATCATAAATAAGTCTTCGAGCGACTAAATCCTTCTCATACGTGATCAGAATCTTGCTTTTGCAAAAG
Source organism: Rhopilema esculentum (assembly GCF_057945365.1). Lineage (NCBI taxonomy): Eukaryota > Metazoa > Cnidaria > Scyphozoa > Rhizostomeae > Rhizostomatidae > Rhopilema > Rhopilema esculentum. The sequence goes on along the minus strand of NC_142832.1, from coordinate 4,395,631 downwards.
CATTGCAAACTTAGTCATCAGTAAATGGTTTGTGGTTCCCAATAACTTGTTTATAGTTTTTATTAGACATCGAATTAACTGCCTCCAGAAGAAAAGGGTCGATTTAACCAAAATTTCTCAGCACAAGAGTATTAATCCTAAAAAGCTCTTGTTCGTTAAAATCTTAAATTTTTCAAATTATGAGATTTTTCCCTTATCGTTTTAAAGGTCGGTTTTTATCTGAAACAGTTAAGATGTGATTTTTATTTTACCTGTTCTTTATCTGTGAAATTCGCTGTCTGTCTAATGCAAGTTTATGGTTGAGGCATTTTGCATAGAGTTTGTTAAGATGTGATTTTTATTTTACATGTTCTTTATCTGTGAAATTCGCTGTCTGTCTAATGCAAGTTTATGGTTGAGGCATTTTGCATAGAGTTTGTTAAGATGTGATTTTTATTTTACATGTTCTTTATCTGTGAAATTCGCTGTCTGTCTAAGGCAAGTTTATGGTTGAGGCATTTTGCATAGAGTTTGTTAAGATGTGATTTTTATTTTACATGTTCTTTATCTGTGAAATTCGCTGTCTGTCTAATGCAAGTTTATGGTTGAGGCATTTTGCATAGAGTTTGTTAAGATGTGATTTTTATTTTACATGTTCTTTATCTGTGAAATTCGCTGTCTGTCTAATGCAAGTTTATGGTTGAGGCATTTTGCATAGAGTTTGTTAAGATGTGATTTTTATTTTACATGTTCTTTATCTGTGAAATTCACTGTCTGTCTAAAGCAAGTTTATGGTTGAGGCATTTTGCATAGAGTTTGTTAAGATGTGATTTTTATTTTACATGTTCTTTATCTGTGAAATTCGCTGTCTGTCTAATGCAAGTTTATGGTTGAGGCATTTTGCATAGAGTTTGTTAAGATGTGATTTTTATTTTACATGTTCTTTATCTGTGAAATTCACTGTCTGTCTAAAGCAAGTTTATGGTTGAGGCATTTTGCATAGAGTTTGTTAAGATGTGATTTTTATTTTACATGTTCTTTATCTGTGAAATTCGCTGTCTGTCTAATGCAAGTTTATGGTTGAGGCATTTTGCATAGAGTTTGTTAAGATGTGATTTTTATTTTACATGTTCTTTATCTGTGAAATTCGCTGTCTGTCTAATGCAAGTTTATGGTTGAGGCATTTTGCATAGAGTTTGTTAAGATGTGATTTTTATTTTACATGTTCTTTATCTGTGAAATTCGCTGTCTGTCTAATGCAAGTTTATGGTTGAGGCATTTTGCATAGAGTTTGTTAAGATGTGATTTTTATTTTACATGTTCTTTATCTGTGAAATTCGCTGTCTGTCTAAGGCAAGTTTATGGTTGAGGCATTTTGCATAGAGTTTGTTAAGATGTGATTTTTATTTTACATGTTCTTTATCTGTGAAATTCGCTGTCTGTCTAATGCAAGTTTATGGTTGAGGCATTTTGCATAGAGTTTGTTAAGATGTGATTTTTATTTTACATGTTCTTTATCTGTGAAATTCGCTGTCTGTCTAAGGCAAGTTTATGGTTGAGGCATTTTGCATAGAGTTTGTTAAGATGTGATTTTTATTTTACATGTTCTTTATCTGTGAAATTCGCTGTCTGTCTAATGCAAGTTTATGGTTGAGGCATTTTGCATAGAGTTTGTTAAGATGTGATTTTTATTTTACATGTTCTTTATCTGTGAAATTCGCTGTCTGTCTAATGCAAGTTTATGGTTGAGGCATTTTGCATAGAGTTTGTTAAGATGTGATTTTTATTTTACATGTTCTTTATCTGTGAAATTCGCTGTCTGTCTAATGCAAGTTTATGGTTGAGGCATTTTGCATAGAGTTTGTTAAGATGTGATTTTTATTTTACATGTTCTTTATCTGTGAAATTCGCTGTCTGTCTAAGGCAAGTTTATGGTTGAGGCATTTTGCATAGAGTTTGTTAAGATGTGATTTTTATTTTACATGTTCTTTATCTGTGAAATTCGCTGTCTGTCTAATGCAAGTTTATGGTTGAGGCATTTTGCATAGAGTTTGTTAAGATGTGATTTTTATTTTACATGTTCTTTATCTGTGAAATTCGCTGTCTGTCTAATGCAAGTTTATGGTTGAGGCATTTTGCATAGAGTTTGTTAAGATGTGATTTTTATTTTACATGTTCTTTATCTGTGAAATTCGCTGTCTGTCTAATGCAAGTTTATGGTTGAGGCATTTTGCATAGAGTTTGTTAAGATGTGATTTTTATTTTACATGTTCTTTATCTGTGAAATTCGCTGTCTGTCTAAGGCAAGTTTATGGTTGAGGCATTTTGCATAGAGTTTGTTAAGATGTGATTTTTATTTTACATGTTCTTTATCTGTGAAATTCGCTGTCTGTCTAATGCAAGTTTATGGTTGAGGCATTTTGCATAGAGTTTGTTAAGATGTGATTTTTATTTTACATGTTCTTTATCTGTGAAATTCGCTGTCTGTCTAATGCAAGTTTATGGTTGAGGCATTTTGCATAGAGTTTGTTAAGATGTGATTTTTATTTTACATGTTCTTTATCTGTGAAATTCGCTGTCTGTCTAATGCAAGTTTATGGTTGAGGCATTTTGCATAGAGTTTGTTAAGATGTGATTTTTATTTTACATGTTCTTTATCTGTGAAATTCGCTGTCTGTCTAATGCAAGTTTATGGTTGAGGCATTTTGCATAGAGTTTGTTAAGATGTGATTTTTATTTTACATGTTCTTTATCTGTGAAATTCGCTGTCTGTCTAAGGCAAGTTTATGGTTGAGGCATTTTGCATAGAGCAGGGGCGACTGTCAGAAGTTGTGAGTTTTGTGAGATATGTGAAACTATTTGAATACTGAATCTAAATACTTTAATCTGCATCTTTGGTCTTTCGAATTTTGGTGTAAGAACCTTTCAGAGAATTATTACATTCTGACATGTTCTCAAATGGGGCTTTTGGGGAAAAAACTTTAAAGCAGAGTGTTGTTTTTAACGTTCTTTTGTGACTGTAGACTTTTAGAAGAAAATTTCCGGTAAAAATAGTTTTGCAAATTTGTGGTTCAAAAGCCTTAATTTTGCGATGAAATTATGTCTTTGAAGACAAGCAGGAGTCACTTTCAGATTTTATCTGTAACCTCCAACATGGCTGCAGAAAGGTCCTGGGGCAAAATCGAAACTTTTTGCGACCATGCTTTTCAAAGATAAGCTTAAAATTCATTTTAGAATATTTTTGCTGTTATTTTGAATATGCAATTAAACATTTCACTTTCTTGGGCATACTATTGCAATGTTTGATATGGAATTCATTATGTTGTGAATATAGAAAGTTGATTCTTATTGTAAGGCACTTTCTTTATATCATGCATTGGAAAAATCCCAAACACTCATAACAGTAAGTAGTAATTTGCTACCTTTTGCAAGGGAAGTTGATCCCTTTGAGCTCCCCTAGCACAATATAATTTTTTTGAATCAGTTTTGATCTTTTCAATGTCATGAGGTAATTTTTGATGAGCATTTTCTTTTCTAAAAAACTGCCCAACCTCTTACGAAGTGTATAAAACAGTAAAATTATTTATCTATGGTTAAGAATTTCCTGTGAGAATATTTTTCAACTGTAAATTTCGTGTGACCAATCTTATCACACGGTCAGGGGGAAAATGACACCCTGCTTTAAAGATACGTACTTGCGTACATTTGGAAGTCGCTTTTCAGTATCATTACTGTGTATGATGCTATGAAATATTTGCTTAATGACCATTTGAATAATCAAAGTTGATTGGGGCAAAACAATCTACATGAAATTCTCTGTATATTAGGGAAGTTTCCTATATCTCACTACTACTTTTGCTGGGCTTTGTCTTCTTGAAAAAGGTTTTGGACATTTTGTTTATCCAGTTTCTAGAGGTTTGTGGACACTGTACCTTTCCTTTCTTCCTTGCATCTTCTTCTCCTCCCTTTCTTCCATTTATCTAGCCTTATCTTCTACCTTTCTTCTGTTTCTTTTGCTTTTTTCTCTTTCTTTTCTTCATCATCCTTTTCTTCATTTTCTCTAACATCTCTCCTCCTTTTCTTTTTTTCCTTCTTCTTCTTCTTCTTCACCTCTTTCTTTATTCACTTCTTCTCCGTCGTCTCCTTCTTCTTCCTCTTCTTTTTTTTCTTTATCTTCTTTTTCCTCTTTTCCTTTATCTTCTTTTTCTTTCTTATTTTTCTTTATCTTCTTTTTCATGGTGCAGGGTTGGCCGCTTGTCCCCGATGACACAAAACGATGACACTTAACTTTTTAAAATAATTCCATCTTAATTTTGATCGCCCGCTTCCCATTCTAGGCCCCTTCTACCATCTATTTGTTTATTGCATGATTTTTAACTTCTCCCTTAGGTGCGTCCCTTGAACATACAAATCAATCCACATTAGTTTTAGTTTTTCCTCATCTCTTTGCTAGTCCATTCCCTAATCAAATACTGGTTATTCGTTTTATTATTATGGTACGATTTTCTCCTTTTGCACCATTTCTCCTATGAACGTACAACACCATTGGCTCATTTTTTCTTAGCGCCCAGCATTCCCTACCGTATATTTGTCGATGTTTTTAACTGTTTTTAAAGCTTAATTTAACAATTTTTTGTTTTTCCTTCATTAAATTTCATGCAAATTTTGCCAAACTGTTATCATTTTTCCTCACATCTTACTCGTATTCACCTTATGTTGGATTCCCTGAAAACGTATACTTGCTACAGGCTCTCTCCATTCATGTCCGTCCTACTGAACCCCGTCAATTGTTTTCTTTATAGTGTTCATCATAATCCCTTATATAAGCTCTTCTTGTCTCAAAATGTAAGTTCATTTTACTTTGATTACTCAGCAAAAACAGATGCTGGAGGGAATATATATAGAATACTCTAAAAGCTTGGATGTCAATTGGTTTAGGCAAAATTTCGCAGAAGTACAGCAAATGGCAAAAGATTGGCAGAATGCGATTGGTAGTTGTACTGATATAATTTGGTCACGTGGATGGCTGAACATTGCATGCTGTATTCTTTAGGTAAGGCAGTACACCTACATATTTCTACCTTCTTGAATAGAGTAGACAGAAAATGGGCCAACCGAGGCCAAATAATGGATAGATGAAAACCGCGTGCTCTGTTCTTTAGGTAATGTATTTTATCGATATTTTCTTTTTCTTTAGGAGATTGGACAGAAAATAGACCAACCATGGCCAAAGAAGTGATGATTGAAAACCGCATGCTCTATTCTCTAGGTAAGGTGTTTTATCAATATTTTCTATTTTCTTTAGGAGAATAGACAGAAAATAGGCCAGCCAATGCTAAAAATGCATCTTTAAAAACCACTTGCTTTCTTCTTTTGGTTAGGTGATTTATCAATATTTTCTATTTTCTTAAGAAAAAAAGAGACTAAAAGCCGAGGGCATACTAAGTCTGCTAATCTGTCTTCATATTTCTTTAACTGATAATCTATACCTACAAATATCGAGAATTGACTACTAGAGAAAAGAAAGTCTTTTGCTGTAGCTCCTATTGAATGATGCTCTTATTTGGTACCTAGGGTACAATCTACCTGGGTTTTGGGACTGAATCTGGTAAAATCTACCTGGAATTGAGACTCAGGGTAACTTAATTCAGAATTCCAAAAGAATGTCCTCGACTATTTTCGCTGAAGCCATCATAGCTATCTGTCATAAATCTTAGTCAGGAAATAATAACGATACAATCTTTATAAAGTGTATAAAATGTGTATATCTACGTTTCATAAACCGAGGGGAAATGTTTTATGTATGTAATCTGCAGATTCTCATAATTTTTCCGCATGAATCATTTGTTTTTTTGCTGTCTTTGATTTTTGATAAAGAATAAGAAATGGCTTCATTTTGATAGAATTATTTTGCAGTGACATATTGTTATAAGTTGAAATGGCAGAATGGTCACGATAATGATTAAGATGATGATTATGATAATGATTTCGATGGTGGTTATGATTATTATTATGACAACAATTATGATGACACCTTAGGATACACCTCTGGCTCCCAATTTTTTGATAGGTTTCCAATGCAACAAGTCTGACGTTTAGGCAAACTGCTAGCTGTATAACTAGTTGATTCTGTGCGCAATCTTGGTGCAACCGCCGATAATATTCAACCAAGCTGATGACATCTACGCCAAAGAATATGGATTATATACATGATTAAGCAGGTCAGATCCGCGGGCAGGTCAGCATTGTTCAATTGCTGTTTCGGTAAGTCAATACCATCAACAATCGCGAATCACTGATTCGAAACAACCAAATCAGTGAATGTTTGTCTAACAGTCGAGAATTCGTAACAGGCGTTGATATAATTGTTTTCATTATCAACAATTGCCATTTTCTATTGTTGTGAAAAATTACACTGATAATGTGTCGTTTCAGTGACCCTATTCATGGCTAAATTCATATCCTTTTGAGATTGTGCCTCAAACCGCCTGTCAACTAAATGACAAATTTCAATTCTTTTAGAAACAGTCTAGGACGTATAACGTAGTTCTCTTGCGTCAATATATTTCTACATTGAAGCCCAACACTCGCTTTACATTCCCCTAAATTGTCCCTAAACGCGGAAGGGGGTGAAGGGAATTTTATGGGTCACCATCTTTTTATGACGTAGAGTTCAACTGATTCCCGCCCAATGCGGATACACATTTGTTGTCTCCAAAATTCCCTTTTGTGTCTATTTCAGTTTTTGCATAAAATCGTGGAGTCTACGTGGAGCAAAAGTTTCCTTTAATCGAAGTTGTTGCCACAATACTTTCCTGATATTAAGGTTTATCTTATCAGAGATCTGTTCGCTATCATGGAGATTTTAAGTAGACTGGGATTTTAACAGACCTGATGATATCTAGTGCATACCAGATGTTATATCTAGTAAACTATGCTTATCAGACATAAGATTTCTTATCTCAAATAAGGGCCTAAAGCTATTACTGTTTTGACATTGTTTTGAGGCCATGTTATTCTCTTGTGATCACTGCCATAGCAAAACATGTGGATTCCACTGCCGTATTACCAATCTTATGTTTATGCAATCGTTTTTGCATGTTTTGCACCTAAATAGCACATTGGAACTGTCATGCAACTTCATAAAGCTTATCAGCATTTTTCGTCAAAGGCTTTCTGTTTATGCTACAAAAAACAGGTCAATATCTTTGCCTTGTTTTTGCAAACAAACCGGGATTGTCACGGTTATGCAGTGTACAGGGAGGCAGTACCTATGGCGACCTCTTGACCTAAGAGACAGGTTGCATTCGAACGGTGTTGGTACATTGCTATTTGTGTTTGCAATCAAGCGTGAAGCTCGCTAAACTGCTGCCCGTCCTATGTTTGTCGTTTTATTTTCACAATGTTTTGCGCATTTTTGAAACAAAAATTAAACGATTTAAACTGAAAGATCGAGGATGATCAAGAATGAAACTTTGGTTTGGTTACTTTGTTTGCGCGTGTGTTTGTGCATCGTTGGGGAGAGCTGCCACGAACCAAGACGTTGACGGCACGATAGGTAAGTAGGCCGTAAAATCGTAACTAGCGATTCCTTTAATCTTTAGATAAAAGCGTATTTATGTCTATTTGGTATCTAACGTATAGCCTTTAAGTTATTCGTGATCAGTTCTTGCATAAAAATGATATCAGATACCGATTTTTCCTCTCTATTGCTCAGGCGTGCTCACGGAAACTTTGTATTTTATAGAAAATGTCAATTCATTTTTGAGTTCAACATTATCTTTTTTTGTCTTATTTAAAACTATGATTCGTGTTGCCGTACATGTTCGAATTAAGAAACATAGTCAACTGTACTTTTGTCTTTAAGTCTATCGTTAAGGTTAATAATCAAGGCTTGATATTAACTCTTTCACAAAGTAAGTTAGATTTTAAGCATAAATTCCCTTTTCGTAATTCGAAAACGTATTGAGTAACGAAGTCACGTTTCTGAAATTCTTCAAGTGAGCTTTGACAGAGTTCATAAGCCCTATGTCGGTCTCAGTAAGTGAAAGTGTTTCAATGACGTAAATTTCAACCGGCTCATTCAATTTCAAATTACTATCTAAGTAACTAATAGCGAATAGGCCTGTTCGAGACTGCGACTCTTTGCTCCTGATATGCACCCTATGGGGCTGAGACACTAAAAATCTTTCGTTAACATTGGTGTCTTTGCGTGAGTTGAGTTAAAGGCCTAGTTTATCTTTGCATTCAAATTACAGAGTAACTGTGATCTTTGACTATGATATTTTCAAACCCTAGGAGCAGGTGTGATCCTAGGAGCACCCTAGGTGCATATCTATTTGCTTATGAGCCTTAGAAATCTTCTTGTTTTCTTATAGTTTGGGTGGACAATGACAAAAAGGAGAAGGACATAACAGTCGGAAAGCCCACTACGGCTGGGAGTGAAGACTTGAAGCTCTGGAACTTTGCTGATAATCGCATTAATAATGTCGAAAGTGTTGATGAAGGGGAACAAGATAAAAACAGCAAAGTATCAACGCCGAAATATGTCGGGACGGAAGATACCCCTTCTGTTTATGATAAACATAAGCCTAAGGTATCTACGAACAATAAGGACACTGTAGATGCAGAGTATATAAGTGATGAAGAATCCAATGGTGATTCCCTTGAAAATGATGATCATGCCTTAGCATTAGGAAGCTTGTCTCTTGGAGATTCCCCTAAAATTGATAACCAAAATCATGTAGGCGCAGAATCCCCGGAGTTCCACGAGGACTATCAAGAAATTACGCGAAGTTCTCACGATACCAACTCTCACGTTACTGCTATTAACTCTGAGGCTGAAGAACTTGTAAATGGCCATGGGCAATGGCAAAGGTCTGAATTTGAAACATCACCGGAAGATGATGACGAAGACGAAGATGACGATGAAACCGAGGCTGATGAGACTGGTCAGACAAAAAGCCTTGTCGAAAAGCGCCCAAAATCTTCTCATAAAAAGCGCCCAAAATCTTCTCATAAAAAGCGCCCAAAATCTTCTCATAAAAAGCGCCCAAAATCTACCCATCGTAAAAAGAGTAAGAAAGCAGCCAAAGGGCGTGCGAAAAGTGTGATTGGAAGTCGCAAAAGCAGTGTAATACCCGATGCCAAGGAAATACGAAAGGCGAAAAGCATGTTATATGATGGAGTTCATGTTAAAAGGGATGATATAGGGAGGCTTACGCCGTATGATGATGATGATGTTGAAAATGGGGAATTAAGGGAGAAAATGGGGAATTATGCACCTGACGACAAGGAGATATCTGAAGTCGTTTCGCACTTCACTGATAACAAGAAGGAGAATAATCATCGTATGGACCATGACGAACTTCAGATGCACCTCGATGATGAGGCTTTGAAAATGGAAGTTAAGGCAATCGAGGATGAAGATTCTAACGTAAGGAGTGTGCTTCAGGGGTCCTCGAAATTTTCCAACGATCGCAAGCTGAATTACTTCGAAGGTGATTTTGAGAAGGATATTATCAAGAATTTCGGGAAATCAGGCTTGGAACTACAAGGGATTAGAGACAGTAAAGGTTTCGATGCCAAAGCTAGAAAGGAACGTAAGGATGATGATAGAAGTGATGAAGATGGGCCGGAAAATGATGAAGAGGAAGAAAATCGTGAAAGAAAATTCAAAGAAGACGAACGAGAAAATGAAGATGAAAAGGAGGATAATGATAGAGAAAATGATGAATCAGCAGAAAATAGAAACATGGATAGAGATAGGCCGGAAAATAATGACAGTGAGGAAGAGGAAGAACACGGCGATAGGAAGGACCTTGTGACGGAACACAGCGACTCCCAAGATGGAAGAAAGTTTAAAAAATCACACAGAACCGCCAAAAAGTACAACTTCTATTCTCCCACTGGGAAATTAGGAGGTGATATTTCACCGACAGAAGAAGCTGAAATGGGTGTCAATATTGACAATCAAGCGATGGAAACGGAAATTAAGCAGATTCAAAATGAAGATGCCAAGGTCAGTGCCGCTCTGGAAGGAATAGGAAAGGGCCCTAAGCTGGTCGATTTTGATGAATACTCGTACGACACCCAGGATTCAATGGCAGGCAAAGCAGCGACTCATCATAAGTTTAGTGTGGAGATAAATCCGACTGAAGAGGAAGACCTAGCAGGAAAGACAAATCAGAAACATGAGATAGGGCAGGGAGACAAAGGATCGTCCGACTCGCCCCTCGGTGATGATATACGCGCTATGTTGCGGGAAACCTCTAGGGTGCTAAATGAAACCAATGCAGTGCTGAATGAGGGCAAAATGGCTACCCATAGGTCTTCTGAAGTTTTAAACGCTATGATGCAAAAAAACACTAGCGATGCAAATACTAATGCGACATCGATGAATGAAATGCCGTACAATGCAACTGTCAATAACACAGGAAGTAATGAAAATGCAAGTATGATCAATGGGAGTGCAACTGTAAATAGCGGCAATGCAACTGCATACAACACTAGTGCAACAACAGCAAATGTAAATGCTACAACTGGGAACAGTTCTAATATAAACAGAACACAGAATGAGTTTGTTCCTCCTGACAGTGGAAAGTTCTTTGAATCAGAGAGTGCTAAATCGGATGATGAGTATATTGAGATGGGACACTTGTCTCTCCCGTCGAAACGTGATATAAAAGCTGCCAAATTGAAACGAAAACAAAAAGGAAAAGGTAGGCACTTCAAGTTCAACTCAAAGCATGCTATGAGAAAAAGTAACAGAATAAAGAATAAGGCACGTGTCGGAAAACGGTATACGAATGGTGAGATGAAAATATTGAACTTGATGTACAAATCACCCATGTTTGCAAGTGTTCGCAATCATATTGAAAAGTTTCGTCAACAGCAACACGAGAAACGGTCCTATACACCATCCCTTAAGACAACGTACAGGAGATTTAAGAAACCTAGGATTGTGCGAAAACGAGGACAGTTCACCAAGAAGAGGATAGAAGCTGGCAAGAAGAGAGGCAGTGTTGAGGAAGGGATGACCGGAGGTAAGATTAAAAAAATTAGATTTTAGTACAAATTAAGTCTTCGTACTGCGGTTAGCTTTGGAAACAGATTTTTTCGGAGTATTTTACCGTCTACGTGTTCTTTATTTTTATAGTATCCGAAATGATATTGTTTTTGCATTTTGTACTGGTTAGTAGGATGTAGCCCATATATGATAATGAATATGTGTCAAGATTAATTTTCAATGTCAGCCTCCTCACTGTAGTATCTTGAAAACAAAGTCCGGAATGGTTCTTGAGGAATTTAGACCGACAGCTCTTTAAACGATTTCAGCATAAAGAATTAGTGCATAGATAAGTTTTAAGATAGACAGTCGTTTTCAAATCTGCTTTGACTAACATGTACGTGAGAAAGCAAATTCAAAAGACAGTTAATCCTTTCAGCTAATCTTTTCTAATGTTGTGAGTCAATTTCAATTTATAATCACGTTTCATTTTGTTATCGTTATTTGTAAGTCAATATCGAACTTTTTGTTACATTTAAAAAACCGTAGCAATTATTCATCACGATGATAATCAAAGTACCTTGGTTGCCGTAAAAGTCATAATCATAATCCGAGTTAATCATCATCTCGGTTGCCGTAATCATCATAATCATGATCAAAATCATCATCTTCCCTGCTATAATCATCATCATTGCTTTGATCATCCATGACCGTTGCCAATACCAATCGTCGTCAAGGGAACCATCTTTTTCGGCGTTGGCTGGTCGAGGTTCTCTGTTTTTCTTGCAAGCGAGCGCCAGTTGCTTCTCGAAATGCTTATGAAGTGAATTTCAATTCTTTAATCTTGTTTACTTTCACAAGAAACCAAAAAACTTTCTTGGATTTTTTAATATCGCCATTCCATCCTGAGATATAAATGCTTAAGTTCTTGTTGTTAACAAAATGGAGAAAAAGTATCGGTATTTTGTTGTTAGGAAATAAGACTTAACAGACTACTTCATTTATGTTACGAGAAAACATAGATGTGACATCATATCTTGGTGATAGGAATTGCATCTAGAGGAGTCTGGTAACTAGACCTTTGTCGTGTTGACAATCAAGTAGTTTGATAACCAATGACCAAAGTGGAAAACAAATACAAGTTTCTCTTGTACAAAATTTTTTCCCCTTATAAAACGATGAGATCTCAGAAATAGAAGGTGATGTTGATGAAACAAAAAGTCTCTTGGTTCTCAATTCAAGGTAAGCAAGAGTAAAGACTGACAAAATTCACTTCATATGCACTTTCAAGCAGCGACTTGTTCTGGGTTAGTACTTCTGCAATTAACCAAATCGAAGCTCTTTTTTCCTACCAGGTTAGCAACTTTCCTGACAGTAAACATGACTCGATATAGCAAACCCCGTCCAAATCTGATTTTAAGTCGGAAGCGGCCTAAGATCTTAGCCGTTTAACAATTTAACAACGACCTGTCTTTTTCTCCATGCGAAGTACTAATCCAGATGCCTTCTTTGACGTCTCTTTTGAAAATACCAAACGACGTTTTCCATATAACGCTACTGATGGCGTTATCTTGTACATTTAGCGGTTTCCTAATCGTCTCCCTTTCGTTTATCCCCATAGCGATCTCCTACACTAATAGGGATGGAAACGAGTTTATGTTTGCTGTCAGTAAACAATTGCTAACCTGGTCTGAGGCAAATTCAAAATGCCGGTCGCTCGGAGGCGAGCTGTTGAGCATAGGGGACAAGGAAGAGCAAGAGTTCATACAGGCGAACGTTATACCTGAAAGAGCTCATTACTGGATCGGATTTACTGATCAAGAGAACGAAGGAACTTGGCAATGGACTGACAGGTGAGAATAGCTGCTCTTTACGTTTGTGTAAATTGAATTCAGATATTTGTTTGTTATTTGCGAGCATTAATGTAATGTAGAGACTCCACCCCCGGTTTTACGGTCACTAGGGCTCAGTCCCCTTAAGGCTAGGATTTCAAACACGAGGAGCTAAGATGGCGACCTTCAATAAATAATACTAAATTCCAAGCCTACTCGGAACACTATAACTACAGCATGCGTTACCAATAGCTAATCTCAAATAAACGTGATGGAAGCAAATTCATCTTCTCGACTTGTGTTAAACCCAGATGAAGATCAGACAATGAGTTTATCGGTCTCATTTTTTTATATCTTAAAGTTATGGTGTATCTTTAAGTTCTGTATGTCGTGCACATTTATTATGCAAGTCTATTAACCGCTGGTAACTAGAATCTATTGAAATACTTAATCAAAGCATATTTGATATTTTATTAACGCATTGATAATTTGCCGATGGCCGCTCTCAGGATATGATAGATATATAGGTTGATCAATCTCATTTACCTTAAACTTGCCCCTTTTTACAACCCGTACACATATATATACAGATATTTTAAATTCGATGACGGAACACTGGCTCGTATGTTCGATAACGCATGTTAAAAGTAACTGTGGTGCTTCCGAATACACTTGGATAGCTAGTATTGGTTTTAATGGGCTTGGTGTGAGAACAGAAATAATTTGATCTGGAGAGAATCAATACAGACAGGGCCTGAAATACGACAAACACAGAGTTTGTCATTCACATATCGTTTCGTTTTTTGTGGCAGACAAAGATCTTATTTAATAGCATTCATCATCTTTCTTTGTAGGACCCCTGTTCGGTTTTCTAACTGGAGTAACCTTGAACCCGATGACGGTAATATCAAAAGTGGCGAAGCAACTCATAATGAAGATTGCGCGGTTATAAATCCAACGATGGACTGGAGTGATGTACCGTGCTGGAACCGCTTCCAGTTTATTTGCAAGTTACGTCCTGACAACGGACGAGCAATTTCATTCGGTGGTACCATGTCTAATAGTGACATCGGCAATAAACAGTTCGACGAGTTTGCCCAAAGTTTGAAAACCAGTAAAAAGCCTACAGTCCCTACTAAAAAGCCAGTTATTGAAGGAAATGCCAAAACCAGAGAGAAAGGAGGCGAAATGATGCTGAAAGGGTACAGTGGAAGTGGGCCGTCTAGAGGTGGTGACAAAGTAGTTACGATGGAAAAAGGAAAATTAGCTGGTTTTAAAGACGGCGAACAAAGAGACAATGCAGCAATGATTCAAGGGAAACAAGCTGGGGTAAAGGGAGGTGCTGAAGCAGCAAGTAATGGGGGGCCTAGTGGATCTGCTAAGGGTGCATCCTTGATGGAGGCAGGGACAAACGGGCTTAAGCAAACTGCAAATGCATTGAACCAGGCCGCGAAAAATGCTGAACAAACAGGGAAAGCAATGATGGCTCCTGGTAATGCGGCTTTACAAGGAGCTAAGTTTGGACCAGGATCCACAGGGCTTGGCACTATACCAGGTACAACTGGGGCCTCGATTAATGGTAATGCTGGTCTTGGGAAAATAGGCGGGGTTGACGCAGCAGGTGCTGCCCCTGCACAAGTGCAAAAGGGTGGAAATGGTGGACAGAGCTCTGTCAATCTTACCCCAGGCGGTGGTGCAAGTGGTGGTGGTGGAGGAGCCGCCTCTGCTGGAGGGGGTGGGGGTGCCAATGGAGGAGCACCAGGACATGTCGCAACAAACGGAGGCCTAGCACAGGCACCCAGTGGAGGTGGAGCAGGAGGAGGTGCGTCAGGAGGAGGTGCGTCAGGAGGAGGTGCGTCAGGAGGTGGGGTATCAGGAGGTGGGGCACAAGGTGGAGGAGCACCAGGCGGAGGGGCTTCAGGTGGAGGAGCACCAGGTGGAGGAGCACAAGGTGGAGGAGCACCAGGTGGAGGAGCACCAGGTGGAGGAGCACCAGGTGGAGGAGCACCAGGTGGAGGAGCACCAGGTGGAGGAGCACCAGGTGGAGGAGCACCAAGTGGAGGAGCACCAAGTGGAGGCGGGGTTCCACAAGGGAGACCTATTGGTGGTGCTCCACAGGTGAGTGGTGGAGCACCCGCTACTGTTCAACCAGCTCCTACTGTTGCAATGTCAGGTGCACCCACAGCACCCACAGGTGGTGCCCCACAGCTCTCTCCTGAGCAGGCAGCAATGGCAAAGCAGCTGGCAAACCAAATAGCCCCTCAATTGGCCAAGGAATACGCAAACAAATTTGAACCAGATATGGAAATGATCCAAACGATTTGCGGAAAGTTTTGTGCAGATGCCGCCATGGATCTACGTGGCGAGGACCCATCAAAGATAGGCAAAGCTTGTGGTCGAATCTGTGCAGAGTCCCTCATGAAAATGAGTCCTGACGAAGTTATGGGAGTTTTAGCTGGTATGCGGAAAGCAAACAATGCTCCACCAAGTCCCCAAGCGATACCTGCTGCTGCCAATCCTGGCATTCCTGCTCAAGGTGGTGCGCCTATAGGATCGACAGGCGGTAATATGCAAAAGGGAGAGAATCAACCAAGTAATGGGGGTGGCGGCTCGAGCAACTCAGATGGTGGAGGAAACAATGGAGGAGGCAGCAATGGTGGTGGCAACTCTGGGGGTAATAATGGAGGAGGTTCCAATTGGTCCAACAATGGTGGTGGTGGTAGTAACAACGAAGGAGGAGGTGGGGGCATACAGATTAATCTGGGGAAAGGAAGCGGTGTTAACTTGCAAACGCTTGGAAGCATATTAGCCCCCAGTTTGGGTTTGAATATAGAAGGCAATGGAAAAATCTCTGTTGCCGATGGCCAAACCTTGAGCGATAAGATTAGTGATGCAATCGACTCTCTAAAGAACCAGCACAAACTTAAGACGAGTACAGCATCGAAAAGTACAACGCCCCAAGTTGATACAGTAAAGAAGAAAAGTAAAGGACTAGATACTAAGGATATAGATTTGAATAAAAGTGAAAATTTAGTGAACAAGATGAAGGCTGATTTGGCTAAGGGTTCCCAGTTGAAATCCGATGACAATAAAGAAGCAGAGGGCAAAAATTTGAATGTTGAGGCCGCTTCACCTTCGAAGGCTGATAAAGAGGCCACGCATTCAAAAGAGGATGGTCAGTCGTCGCTTGGTTTTGTCATGGGGACTAAACGCGAAATGAAGTATCACAAGAAAACAAAACGAAAACCCAAAAGAAAGAAGAGAAAGCACAGACACCATTGATTATGCATTCTAGATCAATGGATTCAGTGAAGCACTTCTAGGCGATTAAAAGATGACCAAATGATCTTTTATTATGCGAAAGTGGTTCAAGGTTATGACATGTAGGCCCAGTTCTGAAGCCATATAGTTTCTGAATCCACTCTCCCTGCAAAGATGAAAGAGTTTTGTATAGAAATGAATGTCAGAAAAGCCTGTATATTCCACCTTCTGACTAAGTGACAGTCTTTCAAGCAGTTTTATTGAAAAAATTTTTACCCTGTAACAAATGAGTACAGGTCATTAGAGAAGATGTTCAACTAGAAACTGATATTACATACGCACATATTAATCAGTTTTTGAGGACACTTGTTTCATGAGTATGTAAATGAATATATCAATTAGGATCTGTAAGATGATGTGGTACAGTTATAATATATGTGTTGTTTTTGAATTAAAAGAGACTGTTATGTCGTTGAGTTACGTCCTTTAAGTCATTTCCCTCAACGTTTATGAAGAGATCTTTTGGGGCTGCTTTAGGCCCTGGAGAACATTTTAGAAAATGAGAGTGCTTTTTCAAATCCTCGTAGCATCACTAGCAACACTGCCCCCTTTACCAAAGAGGTAGTGGAGAAATGTATTTATGAGTCACGGTAATCTAGCCCTAGACCATTCAATGAAATAGCAACGATATATCAGGTCTCATTTTTCATAACACCATCATCAGTATCAACTTATATAAAACCAATGTCGAAATACAGTAGGGTAAATCTCCTATTGACCCCGGTTGCTCTTTTAAAAATAATTTACCCCCCTCATTTTAATATCATTATAATAGGCAATTCAAGATTTATGCGGGCTTTAATTAGAAAATATAGAATACATAACTTGACCAGAGGATATACTCTTTCTGATAAGCAATGATAACCAGCCAAAACTGATTGTCTTCAGTTTCTAAACAATGCATTCATGCCACTCTTTTTCAACCACTCTCTCTATCCAACACTCTTTTTCTATAAACACAGCTTCTACTGGCACTCGAGAGGTTAAATAGAGAATTTACCCTGGCAATGTTACCTTCCCTTGAAGCTATCAAAGATTTTTGCAAAACTAGAACACAAAATAACATCATGTAGTTTATAGATTTAGCCAAAACACCATATGCAAACGTTTTTTTATAATATCGTGCAAGACCCGTCTTCTCTATAGACCAATATTTTTAACATTCTTCTCAAACTTATCCACTACTACCAGACGTGAGACACGTTTTTAATGATGCTATAGAACGAAATGCATCAAATTATCCCAATACAGAAGAAAACTCGTACGAGAGAAAGGGAAAATCAAGCAGTTAAAAAATATCTAAATTTCCTTGATAAATGATAAACAAACGACATTAGTGCCATTGATTTTAGTCTTGGTGGTCCAGCCTTGCAACCACCAGGGTAACACTTGTTGTTCCTCTATTTACGCAAACATAATATATTATTGAAACATAATATTTTTTGTATTTATTAAATTATTTTCGTTGTTTTACGTGACTAAATCAAGGCCATTTTTTGCCTACTTTTAGCCATTTTAATTCATGTATTTTTGTTGCAATTTAACCAGATATCATTAATTACAATAACCTTTAATGTATAATCGTTTGGCCTTGTTTTTACATTTTGATAAAAGAAATAACCATTATACCTTAGTTTTATGTTTTTGCTAGTATTTTAAAAGAAAATGTATTTTGATATTTGACTTTTTCTGTATATAACCAATTATGATATATAACATTTTGTACTGCTTTATTATTCTTTTTCCTAATGGCTGACCTATCTTTGCAAAGCTTAAAAAATTGTTATATGATACTCAGCTATTCTAACCAGAATCCAATTTTAGGATTGATTTGCTTTGTTTTCATAAAGATCTATGGTTTCCACTGCATATTACTCTACCGTGCACTGGAAAACAAAAAAGATATATTTTGGGGTGGGGGTGTAGTTGACCTCAAGTTGAGGTTTTTCGTCAAAAATTTTTTGAAAATTTTGAGTCAAGAAATTTCGACAAAAAGGGCTGAATTTTCTCAATCAATTATAGCAAGCCGTGAGATTGCTTATGTGAGAGTGGCAAGGGGGGTAATTGGGACAGTCCTCAGAAAATTTTTAAAACAACTTCCTTATTTATCGCACAGCCTCTTTATCGTCTTTTTATTGCTACCCCTCTAATGATACTAATGTTAATTGGAAACTGTTGAAAACAATATATGTCTTAATATATGTCTGCGCACATTGTTCGCGCTTAGACCTTATTTGTTTAGCAAACAAATTCAGACCTTATATATTTGCAAACAAATTCAGACCTTATATATTTGCAAAAGAAACTCAGACCTTATATATCTGAAATTTCCGGCAACAATTTATAAATGTCAAGTGGACACGCATTAAGTTAGAGGAAATAACGTCGATATGAATTGTACAACAGATTTATAAAAGATTTAAACAATATATTTACAATGACATCCTATATTTTGTATAATAGACTTTTGTCCCATATGGCGGGGCATACACCAGCCCCTCTTTAGACTCAAGCACAGTATTATTTGTTAAAAATATTCTTGAAATTAACAACAAGAATATTTGGTCTATGTCTGCCTTGGGGCTGTCGTTGTTCAGTTCTTCTATCTTGAACGCATTGCAGAATTTGAAAGAATAATGCATCAGTATAAGTATGGTTGTGAGATGAGGGGTGCCTAAGGGGTGCTCGTGGGGGTGATCTGGGGCCTACAATTTTTTATATAGGAAAACGTTTGCTTGAATCTAGAACTGCAACTGAAAAATCCAAAAGTCAAAGTAGATCAACCTGTACTTATCTCTTTACCAAAATTTTCTAGCAGAGCAAGCTACTTTTTATCACGCGTACGGGGCGTGTCCATTCAATTTGACATAGAGACGTTTTTATCTTTGCTTGTCTTAACCAAAGCTAATTTTCCTATAATTCATTGAGGGCTTTGACAGAATTGCTGAGGGAAATTTACCCTCGTGGATGTAAGGACTGCCGCGTGCCAGCATAGCGGGCGAAACTGGGTCTAGTAATCCTCTAAAATCTCTAGACTTTTCAACACTGTAGTGATTTAATAGCATCGCCTTCAGGAAACTCTGCTTCTCTTTAAAGCTTTTCTAATTATTTTGCAGGAAAGTTTAGACCGCTAAGGATACTGGTTAAATCTGTTGGTTGTTTTGATCCTCCTTTTGATGGAACCTCGTGTGAAGAAAATGCTGGATCTATTCAACTGAACGGCAACGAGGTCAGTCCCAATAGACAGGGCTTCAATTTTGCTGTAATCGACTTCAAGAGTGGAAAGCTTGAAGACACAGAGGCATTTAACACCCACGGCATCGCAGGGGCATATGAAAGAATGGAGTCATTCCTTGACGGTGTCCCTGATTGGAAAATACTTGTTGCTGCAATTAGAGAAGATGCTAAAGACAATATGCCATTGTCATCATTGGGAAAATTTGTGAGTCTTCTACCATAATTCATTTCTATAGTCCGCAAACGTTAAACTAAAATTCCCTTTTTGAAAAGGCATGTTTTTAGGCGCTATTGATAATGAGATTTTTACAGGACATGTTTTTTCTTGTTCGTTAATATTTCATTTATATATTTATATCTAGAATTGAGAAGTATTCCCCTCTTGCAAAAAGTGCCAGATATCTGCCAAGCAAATGAACAATAAGATATCCGTCAAAGTTGTATATTTTTTTCAAAGAGGGATTTACCTCGCCTATAAAATAATGATTGAAATTATATAGTTGAAGTTTCATAGAGCCTGTTTAGAAGTTAAAAAGAAAGGGTGTGCAGAGAGGATGGTTGGCTTTGTCTTATAGCCATAAATCGAACAAATTCTATATTTATTACCTTTCTTAAACTTGAAAGTTTCAATCCAATCAAAGTTCTCTTTCTATTCGATGATATCTCTTTATCACTTAGCAATCGATGCCCGATTACCCTATGTTACCTCATACCTTTAAATGATGTTCTTATACCCCAGAAACGTTTTGGAGCTACAAAAATCACACAGCCAAACTCTTTGGAGTACCGGTCTGCCTACTCTTTAGTTGGGTTCTCCGGACCAAAGGAGATCATGAAAGACATTAAATGGATTCGTGAGGAACTGAGTGAGCCTTCCAAAGGACCAAGCATTATCAGTGTGCAAGTCAATGCAGGTAAACTCCTACACTTCTACAAATGTTAAGATCTCAACAAACAGAATGAAAACTAAAAAGCGTGGTCAGATGGACTCAAGAAAAACTCGATTTTGCAGTGGAAACGACTTGATTATAACTTTTAAAGGTTTTGTTCTTAAGTCTGCCCAAATCAACTGACACACATACACAGCGATCGCGAAGACTGTCTCTCTTATTACTTAGATTACAGGCCACATATTTTAAAAAGTTCCACCCACTTGGACGGGAGTAACAGGAGCATAGCGTGCGGGGGGTGTGGGGGTGTCAAACCCCCCTCCCCAACTTTCGGAGAACTGATCGTTAGAATCAAATTTATAAAAAAATATTTTATGCCAAATGTAATAAAAGAATTTCTGTCGGTAAGATATGGTTTTGCATCTCTTACACCCCCAAGCGAGAAAGGTTCTGCTACGCCACTGGATGTATACAGCTAAGAATATTACGATAAGACGTTTCAGGCATAACCCCTCATTACACGAGCCATGGCTTTACGTTTTATATGATCATTGTAGTCGTGAATACGTAATGAAAAGAACCCGAAATTTGAAGAAGGGCATATAGTCGAAGGCTCTAGAAATGTAATTTAAGTTTGATTCGATTTATATTTTAACATGTCCTTCTCCTCTTTCCTCATCATTATTCTGCTAAACTTTGTCCTAAAGATCAGCGTATTATTCTTTGTTCAACTTACCACCACGTTAAATAGTTTTATGAACTAGATTTTAATCTAAGACTAGTTCCCTAATTTGAAGCGCAATTGTAATCATATTGTTTGAGAATAAAATGAAAATCTAGAAAAAAGTATATTGGAAAGAATTTTATTTTTTCTAGGCCCTGGACCATTCCAGCAGCTGTACAAGAAAGAACAGTTGCTGAAACCAAAGCCCAAACCGAAGCCTTTAATAGCACCTTCGATCGCAAGAACTACTGCTACCGATCTCGGAGAAAATGATGGCAGCATATCAGGCAAGGGAGAAGAGACCGACTCAGCTGGCGAAGAGGAATTTACTAATGATCATGAAAAGACAGGAGATGCCAAATCTACTGGACTTAATTTCGGTGCTGGTGGAGCTACTGGAGGTTGGGGTGGTGGTGGCGGCGGCGGCGCTGCTGCTGCTGGTGGAGCTACTGGAGGTTGGGGTGGTGGTGGCGGCGGCGGTGCTGCTGGTGGTGGTTGGGCTAGTGGAGGTGGCGGTGCTGCTGGAGGTGGCGGAGCTGCTGGAGGTGGCGGAGCTGCTGGAGGTGGCGGAGCTGCTGGAGGTGGCGGAGTTGCTGGAGGTGGTGGAGGAGCGGCGGGTGGTGGTGGAGCTGCTGGAGGCGGTGGTGGCCTGACAGGTGGCGGTACTGGTGGTGCTGGCGGAGGTGGTGGTGGAGACGGTACTGATGGAGCAGGTATATTGGCAATTTATTCGTATAATTTCAATGTTCCGTATTACAAAGGCAGTATAAATTTGATGAATGCCTTGGAACAACTTGAAAAAAATAACGAGTTTTCTAGTTAGGTTGCAGTACCAGTCATTCTACTATAATGACATACTTACAAACGTTAATTGTGATTACGTAAGTCTGCAGCAAGTGAGATTATGCAAGGTTAAATGAGAGATAAAAGATCCATGAAGAGATAAAAGATATGAGAAAAGATTGAAGATCGTGGTTCGCCCTTTTGTTTACACTAGCACTCTGGAACCGAGCTAATTTTGCTCTGCCATCCGGAATGGTTTTGACCCTGTAACGACCGTCGCGGTGAATAGGACTGTGTAAACGGGGTCCGAAATAGCCTGATTTTAAGAGTGTGAATCGCACGCATGAAAGAAATAATGCGTGTGGTTTCCTTATGACGAAGACTGGAGAAGACAATATGAATGAAAACCATTTGATTGTCAGATGTGTAAATAGCTCATTTATATTAGCAATTTTTAGAAAGTCCGAACGTCGAGACTAATGCCATGCTTTTTATATTTTATGGAATTGTTTTTCTTTTTGAGTTTTGTATTTCTGATTGTGCTCCTTCCGTATTTTACTTCGCTTTCTGCTAAAAGCCCTCATTATTTCTTGGCTCAAATTATGGTGTTGGAAAGCTAACCAAGTTAACCTACCTTTGATGTCAATTAAGTCTTAAATATCTATGTTATTATTGAAATTTAGTTCAAGCTGCTGGAGAACTCGCAAACGCTGCTGAAGGTTTGAGCAAAGCTGTAAACGGTATAAGTAATGCAGTTGGAGCGATATCAAATGGTGCAAATGGCGGTGTTCAACCAGGTGGTTTGGCTGGATCTGGGACAACTGGAGGTACAAGTATTGGCACCAATCCAAGTGGCAGTGTTAATGCTGCTGCCTCTGGCCCCCATCCTGCAGCACTAGGTGGTGCTCTCACGGGAATAGCACAGGAAATGACTGGTATACAGCCAACTGTAGGACAAGCAACTCAGCCCGCCCCAACTGTGACACAGCCATCTGTGACTGATGGTGGACAGCAGCCTGCAGGTCAGACAGGAGATGGCGGTGCAGGTTCTCCAGGTGGTGTCGATGGGACTGGAGGTGTTGATGGAGCTGGTCAACCTGGAGCCTCTGGTCAACCTGGAGCCTCTGGTCAACCTGGAGCCTCTGGTCAACCTGGAGCCTCTGGTCAACCTGGAGCCTCTGGTCAACCTGGAGGAGCTGGTCAACCTGGAGGAGCTGGTCAGCCTGGCAGTACTGGTGGAACCGGAGGCACAGGTGGCGCAAATGCCGGTGCCAATGCCCCAGGAGCAAATGGTCAGCAAGGTGGTGGACAGCAAGGAAGCACTGAAGGTGGCGATGATCAGGCTGCAAATACCCAAGCTGCAGTAACTGATGCCAATGCCAACCGTGCAGGTGAAATGGCAGGTAAGCAACCTATACCCGAGTTAAAGAAGCTGGCAGATATGGGACAGGCTTTAGGCTTTGGAAGTTTACCGGGTACTGGCACACCAACAGCTATGATTGATAAGCTTCTTGCAATGGCTGATGCCTTAGGCCTTGATGGTACTGCAGGGCAACTGGGACAAAAAGTGCTGACGAGCAAGAAACCTGCTCGTTTTGGGCCCGGTGAAGATGGTAAAACACAGCTTCTGAATGGCCTGGAGAACACCGGATTAACTGCTGGAGTTGACGGGAAAACACCAGAAGTTGTTGGATCAAAGCTCGTCCCTGAAGTTGCCGGAACACCAGGCTTTGAAACTGGTGCTGGTGGAAAAGGTGGTAAAGGTTTAGCTGGCACAGTTGAAGGTGGCTCTCTAGATGCAAACGTTGCTGTCACGAATGCGAAAGGTGGCACACAAGCTGCCTTCAAAGTTGGCCCAAATGGAGAGTTGGGCGGTGCAGGTGCTGCAGCTGGAGGAAAAGCTGGAAAGGCAGGGAAAGGAGGAAAAGGTGGAAAAGGACAAAATATCGCTCAAGGCGGTCCTTTGGGAGCTGCTGGTGGTGGTGCTGCTGGAGCTGTAGCTTCTGGAAGTGGTGGTGCAGGTGGAAAGGCTGGAGGAAAGGGACAAGATGCTTATGCAAGTATTGGGTCTCCTGCCCAACCTAATGGAGAAGGTGATGATAAGAGTGGAGGAGGTGGAGGTGGAGCTGGAGCTGGAAGTGGCATGGGTGCTGGGGGTACAGCGGGTGTAACAGATGGAATTTCATCGTCAACAGATGTTGAAAATAGTCTTTCAAGTGCTTTCAGCGGCCTTGGTGTGCCAGAAAAGCCTGCGAATGGTATAGCAACTTACCTAGCTGCAGCCATGGGTGCAGGGAGTGGTTCTCTTGCCGCAGCTGGAGGCAGTGTTAACAGTTTCAATGGAGGTGCAGGTGGGGAAGCTGGAAATGTTGGAGGGTTCCGTTTTGCAGGTGACAAGAAGCTTGCCGCTCAGCAGGCAGGGCTTGCATCTAAGCTTGCGAAATCTGTAGCTGATATCGGAGGCTCTGGAGCTGCTGCATCTGCAGGAATTGCCAGTTTGAGTAATTTTCTCAAAACAAATATTGACACTGATCCTAAAAAGGTTCAAGGAAAACTTGGTGACGCTTTAGATAAAGTAGGTGGGCCAGGAACAACAGTGGGACTTACTGCCCTTGCTGCTGCCATGAAGGCAAAAGACAGCTTGCAAAGCTCAGCTGCTTTGGTCGGAAACTTAATTCTCAGTCTGGGTGAGCAAGGCGAGCAATTAGGAACAGCGGCGTTAGCTGCATTTGCTGCTGGCCTGGGAGGTGTTGGGTCAGAGGCTCTATCTGGTAAATCATCAGGAAGTATTTTGGATGCAGGGAAGGTAAGAGGAAGTATCAGTGATGGGAATGGAGGAGGTGCAATGGTAGATGCTAGAAATGCAGCACTGACGGGCCAGTATAGCCTTGCAAATACAGGAGCGAACATTGAAGAGATAGCTGAAGCATTGAATTCTGTTGAAGGAATTGGAGGATCTTCGTCAAGACAGTCTAGCATAGCAGGTGCATTTGGCTTCAGAGGGTCTCATTTCGGAAACAGTGACGGGCTTTCTGCTGCATTGAATGCTGCTGCAGCTGGAGGAGGCCTTGCTGGCGGAGTTTCAGGAGGATTAGCTGGGGCAGGCGGTATTGGAGGTGGCGCTGGTGGTGTTGGCGGTGGTGCTGGCGGTGGTGCTGCTGGTGGTGCTGTTGGTGCTGCAGGTGGTGCTGGTGGTAGTGCTGGTGGTGGTGCTGGTGGTGGTGCAACAGGCTCAATGGCCATGCCCACCGGTGGAGAAGTTGAGGTTCACCCTTCTAGTACAGATAGCGAATACACTGGTCGAGGTCCCGTTGGCTCAAGGGCGCAAGGAGGATTTATGGATGTCAATCCAGCAGGAGGTGCTGGTAACATGGTGACGAACGTTGCCGCTGGAGCTGGCTTGGCTGCTTCTGGTGCTGTTAGTGGTGCGGCTGCAGCAGGTGGTGGTGGTGGAGCTGCTGGAGGTGGAGGAGTAGGTGGAGTAGGAGGTGCAGGGGCTGGTGGCAAAGGTGGAGCATCGGGTGCTATAGGGGCATTGATAAATGGAGGAGCTGGAGGTGCTGGTGGTGGCATAGGTGGGGCAGTTGGGGCAGGAATCGGTGGGGCTGGTGGTGCTGCAGGTGGAGGAATCGGTGGAGCTGCTGGGGGTGGTATTGGAGGCGTTGCTGGGGCAGCTGCAGCCGGTGCTGCATTAGGAGCAGCCGCTGGAGGAGGCATTGGTGGTGCAGGTGGTGGAGCAGGAGGAGGATTATCAGGGGCTGCAGGTGCAGCTGCAAATGGTGCTGCTGGTGGGGGTGGTGCTGGTGGCGCAGGCTGGGGTGCAGGTGGGGGTGCAGGCGGGGGTGCTGGAGGTATTAGTGGAGCAGCTGGAGCATCAGCTTCAGGAGGAGCTGGTGGTGGAGCTGGCGGAGGTGGCGGTGGAGGTGGAGGCGGAGGTGGAGGCGGAGGATCTAGTGGTGGTGGCAATGGCGCAGGAGGGTTATCAGGAGTTACCAGTGCTGGAATGGCGTCTGCTGGCGGCACAGCAGATGTCGCTCAAGGCGTTGCCTCTGGACTTGTCAGTTCAAATTCGAATTCCGGCGTAGGCCAGTCTAGTAGTGGTGGCAGCTCCTCACAGAATTCTGCAAGCTCAAGAAAATGTGAGTCATAGTATGAATAAGTTTACCTGTCGGAAATGATAAACTACCCAGTCTAGCTCTTGCTTCAATATGATTTCTAGTTTTGTATTGTGATTCTGGCTGGACTCTGTGATAGGTAACCTCTTTGGCTTGTCACACGACATGAAAGCTGTACTCTGACGTCAAGATAGCTGGATAATTAATACTCTCTGTAATTGTTTTTCAACCAGAGGTTTCTGAGTCAGGCTTAGAGGTTATCTCTAAGAATACCCCCTCTCCTTTTCTAGCCCCCCTCTCCATTTTGCTTCTAATACAGCCCATTCAATACGCCTCCTCCCTCTGTATGAATATTTGATTCTAGTTTACTTACGTGCCACCAGTTTGTTTTAACCTATCATAGCTTTCCACCATATGATTCTGATTTTGCAAATTTTTGCATAGGCTACATCAACTGCAAAGCCCAAACAAGAGCCGGTAAGTTTTTTCGACTTTGCATCATTTGGAAAAACAGTTGTCTTTCAAGAGCTCGCAAACATAATTAACTCATTTGTGAGTTGTATAAACCCTCAAGAAACTTCGTTTACTAGACTACAGTAACCATTATATGTATAAATGTTTTTAAGGTGAATTATGCTCAATTAATATTTTTCATATGTTAAATTTTTATCGATATCAATTAATCTCCTGTTTGTAAAAATCAAATATTAAAGACAACACAAAGAGGCCCAAGGTCAAAGAAAATGAGCTTTGCGTTGAATTTGAAAAACCATAGGGTTACGGCACTCTACTGGGCTGCTTAAAAATGCATTTTAAAAAGATTTTTCCTCAGAGAACTTTAATGTCGCATATTCTTAGCACAATTTCTTTTCTTTATTTATACATTTTTGCCTATATGATATGAGATATGAGATGTAAAGAAAATAATTAATCTGCTCATTTTTACAACTTTATGATATATGCAATGATGTATCTTTCAGCCAAAAGTGTTTTTGTGGAGCTGTCTTCAACTGATACGAAAGCGTCCATAAGAGTTAATGGAAAAGACCATAGCAAAGATGACCGTGGCTTTAATGTTGTGATACTGGACTACACAACAGGAGATGTCCAAGCTTCCGAAAGCTTTAATACACAGTCTGACGGAGGCTCAGCCAAAGCAATGGCAAACTTCATTAACTCATTAAAGCCAGCTACCATTGTTTTGATTGCAACACGTGGCAACGCTGATGTTGATTTGAATGATGATGCATACAGCGCGTTGGTGAGTTTTTCGATCTTTTAGGAACCTTAGGCTATCTTGAATGACCATCTTGATGTAATATACCGCAGGCTTTGTTTATATGGTTAGTCGATTTATGAACGGCAAAACTTTTGAAAAATACGTGGGACCAGACTGGGGCCTGTGGGGTGCCGTCCTTCTGGGTGTTTTAGGGTGGTGGGGATCTGGATGCATTCATCTTAGCGGTAATTAAAAGCACGACTCTTAGGAAAGGCAGTATTTTAGGTTTTATATCAAGTAGCAATTTAAAACTCTTACACTTTTGTAGTAGCTGATAGGGCATCGTGCCTAAATATTTACATGATATGAAATGAAATATTTATATCATGTGATATAATATCCTCGAATTTCCCCCTGGAGAGTAAACTAACCTAGAGCTTTGTCCACTAACAGTACCCTTTCCTTTTCAGAAGTTTAAAATTGTAACTGTCTGCTAAACATTGACTGTAATGCATGCATCTTAAAGATTTAATATAAAATATTAAGATAAATTATACATATACAAAGGCAGAACTGTTGATTTGGTGTTTTTATTAAGTTTATAGAAATAAAAACAGATCTTTGACTTGAATTTCATTCAATTTCAAGCCATGACTTGAAAGTCATAATTTTTTTGCTCTGATTCTGGGATGCACAAGATGTATATAGGCTTCTTTAAAGGGAAATTCTTGTCTGATACAGTGGTGCCATCATTTGATGCTTGAGTTTGCACTTGTTTATAGAATGTTACAACAAAGAAAGCTTCATTCCTACCTCTTTCACTCAATGTTACTGTGTTGAGGAATTTTAAAAACATTTTCGTTATTGTTACAACATTCTTAGTGATAGATCACTGACAATTGTTTTTTTCTCTTTTTTCATCTTTTCTTTTTGTGTTTTCAGGATTCATGTGGTGCTCATATGCTTAAGAAAGATGGCCTAGCTCATGGCGCAAAATATGTTTTTGTCGGGTTGAAAGGAAAGGGACGAGAAACCGAACCAGAGTGGACCAGAGAAGTTGTTGCTGAGAAAAAGGGAGAATCTGCTTTACTTGGAATGCCAATTGGTGAGAGTTGAATCTTAACATTTGGTTTCACGTTTTTAAGCAATCATATTCCTCAAATACGTTCTTTATTTGTGCAAAACTGATGTTAATTGCTGTAGAAGGTAATGAATTGGTTTATTTCATAATTCAACCGTTGGATTCTAGAACGAATACTTGACTTTAAAGCATGTCTAATGTCTTTATGTACAAATGTATAATTTTCGAAAAAGTAAACTCACTTTGTAATCTTTGTAACCACTGAATTCTAGAAAGAAAGATTGTCTTTAAAGCATTTATAATATGGTAAAGCATAAAAATTTTTTGGTGGTAAAAAAAAGTTAAAAATTGACAAAAAGCAATTCGCTTGCGCTTCTGGTTGGTTTATCTCGATCTACAAATGGATAAATATATTTCCTAGCCCTGTTTTTTCAGTCTATGCTCTAACTTTCTTTACTCAAAAGAGTGCCAGACGAAAATCTCAATTATGTTTCAAACTGTTTGCTTTTTCAAACGTTTTTTGTTGTTTTTATGTTTCAATTTGCTGTTATGGAAAAACTCATTTTTTAACATATTTTTGTACATCATCATCAGGTACCATGACCCTCCAACTATCCCAAAATCTGAGTTTTGGTTTGTTGTCATGGTCATAGATAAAACTAAGGGGCTAATAGTAGAGATGGGCCCCCAGAACCACCTCTACGGTGTTTTTAAAGGGACACCATCCCTCTTTCCAGGAGCTCTTCCTCCCGAAGCCGTTGACCCCTGGAGTCGTAGTTTTTGTACATTTGTGTTTAATTAGAGTACCTCTTACATTAATTCCAGATGTTGGACTGTCTCTTATCAAAGACCCAAAGTCCTTTTGTAGTCAAATTTGTGATGATAGTAGTGGTGTATTGGATGTACCAAGCAGTTTCAAACTGTCATCAGCTTATGAAGATATTGGATCAAACAGTGCTAATCCAAACCCAGGTGATTACTCATCTTGATTTACTCTTTCGATAATAGAGACTATCGTGCCTCGTTTGTGATATTTGCCTCCTTTCTGATCAGAGCCCAGAAAACATGTTGGTCAAGTGGTCAACGACTGTGGCTAACGAAGGAAACTACAGTGCCACACAATAACCCCGCCTTATTTTCATTGTTTCTGAGAGGCAGATCTTCATGCTTTGGGAAGTTTATGATAAGCATGATAGCATCAATAGTGACAGAAACAAAACTATTAAACTGCAAACTATTAAAGAAATGTATTTTTAAGATTTAATAAAACACAATTTTATGTCCAATGGACTTAGTAATATGGTACATAGCTAATACCCGTTGTCAAAATTCTACGTAAGAAATTCACTTTGCCATCACATGAACTGAATATTGCCTATGTTAGAGATTTGCTTCATATTCATTCATAATTATTCGACTTTACTCAGACTGAGATTGGCCGACAGAAAAACTTCCCTTCTTTCCAATATGAAATATGTAATGATATGAATCAGCAATTTTCCTTTTTCCAAGTATGAACTAGCCAGCATCAGTCTGCTTTATAAGAAAACATTTTGTGCTTATTATGTTTATTGTAATCCTAGGCTTGTCAATGGCTCTTAAAAGAACGAAACAAACCTCAAAAGAGCAGACGGGACTCAAGCGGGAGAAGAGTGCAAAAACATTGCTTGATTTCTTCAAAGACAACAACCAAAGCCTTGATGACGTCAGTGGCGGAGTACAAGAGGAGAACAGTGACGATGAAGTGATAAAAGAGGTTGCTCAGACAGAGAAGACAGGGTCTGACGAACAGCAGAAGACTGATGTGGGGTCGATAGAAACTGGAAAGCAACGAGGCATGACCGATGACGATTTGCTCAATGCTACATTGAAAGATTATGAATCTTTGGTATTGGACGCAAAGAAACAGGGGCAAATGCCTGAAAATGCAAATGGCGTGGAAGGACTGAACTTGGCCAGCGAGCACGGACAGGGTAGTATTTTTAGTGGGCTGAGTACAGGAGTTGGCGTGCGAGAGGGCGCTGCGATCGTACCGGCCATGCGGCAAGGGGATAGCAAGCAATTTGTGCCTTTGTCCCATGAAAATAGACATGATCTGCAAGTTCTTACTGAAATACGCGAGCTTATCAAAAGTGCCAGTTCAAATCTTCACAGACCGACTATTGATTATATGACTAAATACAGAGGACTCGAGCAACGACATCGAACTGGGCTAGGGGAAAACCGCGTGAATGACGCGGCAATGAAACCTGTGATATACAATGAAGAATTCCCAGTGCAGACATCGAACGTTCTACCGTGGCCTACAGAGCAGACAAGCTCTTCTTTGGTGCATGATAGAGAATCATCAGACAAAGATGAGGATAGCAAGTCTGTTTCAATGCTAGATAAAGAGGAGGATAGTGCTAAAGAGCCAGATCCGTCCACAAGACCGACAAAGTCTTCAACTGTAAGACCTTCAAAACTGAAATTGTTGTTGACACCCTCAACAAGACGAAAGAGCAAAGGGAAGACAAGTAGAAAAGCCACTGTTAAGAATCTAGGACAAAACAGTGGTAGCATTTTGCAAACCCTAATGCGAAAAATGGAAAGCATTCGAGAAAGAGTTGACGAAGGAGCGAGTGAGACAAGCTCTGTCTCTGGTGGAGTTTCTCTTGGGGCAGTCTTTCAAGGAGCTCCACCCAAAAAAGGTATGCCAATCCTTTGCCCTTAATTCATAGTTTGTCATTTCTAAAGCAGCTGTTTTTGAAATAACTGATTTTTTGACAAATTTTCTTTTTAAATGTTAACATAATTCATATTTAAAAATGTTTATAAAAACGTAAAAGATTTCCTAAACATGAAATTATTCATGCAGAGAAAGAAGTTTGAGTCTAGGAGATGGGACCCTTTAGGTGGGACCCTATTTGAAGATTCTCTAGGGAAAAGACCCTAAAAGGAGAAACCCTAGTAGGAGCACTTTTACCCTGGGGATACAAGATAGGCCTTTAAGTGGACACGCGTTGAGCTCTGTTTTGTCTTTACATTTGCAACTTTTCTCACATTTCTATACAGCAATATAAAAAGGCTTTTACCGCCAATTTCTCACAAAGAGATATAGAAGAAAAAAGTTTGATTATTCAAGATTTCAAAAGTTTAAAAGCGCTTCAAATAAAGCACCTTTTTGAAAAGCCAACTTGTAATTGCTGTTACTGTGACAGAATAAGATCGAGTGACAATTTTCGAACATTTTTATTACAGTTGAAAAACCGAAAGCACGTCACAAAATTAACAAATTCTCCGAAAAAAGTTATAGCGAAATTGGGGACTACCTGTACTCAAGATCAGGTTAGTATAAACGATCTTGATTGATTCTTTCTGTACACTGAAACAAAGTTTGAAGACGAAATTTGAAACTTTTTATTAACAGCAACACTCATATGTTGCACTATGTCCCAACCCATATTTAATCTTGAAGTTTTCGAATATCGAAGACTTGAAAGAATCAAACTACTTGGTAGCTGACAATAAATTTTTTCCCCATCTTTCGTTTGTGCCTTGCTGTTAATGTGCCCCTTAGAACCAATTGCCTCATTATGTGCCTCATAATGAGAATGTGCCTCATTATGAGTCATCTTTCTTCCTCAGCCTTTGCTGAATTTATTTTGTAACTGAAGGAGCCTCTCTATATGTATTCATACTGAAATTTTATCCAATCCAGAGGGGGAAATGTCAATTTTTTAAGCTGGATCCTAACCAATTTTTTTTAAAAAAATTTAACATTTTCGCTTCATTTTTCTACTATCAGCCATAACATTGTGTGTGTTATTCTCTGATTTCGACGAACTCTACCTTGCTAGGTAAATTGGTTCATTACCGATGATCAAATGACACTTTAACGTGTTGCATCTACTTTTCCATACCAATAATTGCTTCGACTTGACCGACACCCTTTTTTAGAAGAACTAAATAATTTTTACCGTGGCTCGACGCTCTTTCTTTTAAGGCAATTTGACGCTCGAATGATCTTAATATTGCTCTTATTTTAACATTGGTTTTTCCACAAATGCAAACAATAAATTTTTTCTAAGAACACTAAATATCAGTTCTACATTGAATGAAAACATCTGAATTCTATCATTCCTTGAAACATGTTAAGTAAATATGTTATCCTTATTTTTTTACAGGTCAGCCTAGGCCTATAGCGAATGTGCAAGGTGCAGTGAAGAAGAAGCAAAGTACAGTCTCTAATAAGCACGAAATTCCAGGAAAAAAGCATTCATTTCGAAGAAATTCTTCATTAAAACATAATAAGAGGACACTGTAACACTTGCATGTTTTTATAGTACTCTGTACTATATATATATTAGGTCCAAAATACTAGTGAGTTGTGCAGCATCCATATGCGTTAAGAGCACTTCTCCAGTCAACTGAGATTTTATAGATTTTCTGACTGGTGTTAACTCATAACACTGTAGGTTAACAAAATGTGCAGTGTCATCATTAGCTGCTCGAGAAGACGACTGACGAAGAAACCATCTTAGTCTGACTGCTCAAGGGATATTGTATACAAACTGTAGCTCCTTGCAAATATGAGGCTTTACACATTGTTGAGAATACGTTTTATGGTATCCAACTGTGCTTTACCTTGCTAACTTTAGAAGACTGCATTCTATGAGATAGATTATGGCAATGTTGTATCTAATATGGTACTGTAAAAACTACCTTTGTGAACATTGAATTATAGCTAGATAGCCAGACTGGGGACCTTACCAACAAAAGGGGATATTACAAACGGAATTGTTAAGATCTGTAAACAAATCTCGAATCCATTTTTCGTAGTAATGTTTTAGAAGCTGTTCCTACCAATCGTTATCATTCACGTCCTTTTCTATCTTCTATAAAAAACCCAATTTTTTAAAAACACTGTTTTAGTTCCTGCTCTTGCCTACCCCCCCCCCCCAGGATCCCCTTTAAAAAAATTTGGACTCGTTCCCAGATTTAAATCTGTGAGGCTAGCTATCTATTTGTATATCCATATATAATTGAACATCCCTTATGAGTTACGATAAATCTATTGACAGTTACGTCGCGGAGCGTATTTAGTACATAGATGACGTCATGATTTTTATCCATTGACAAAGTAATTGCAAAATTAAATCTTTATCATCTAATTAAGCAATTAAATGCTTTATTTAGTGTATCATAGCTCTACCTATTTTCTAGATACATTTTGTACATTTTTTCGTGTAAATTTATCATTCATCGGAAATAAAGACTGTTTCTTCGTGATCTCTTTAGATTGAGATGAAGAATCTCTGTATTATTTTACATCCAGTAATTTATTGTGAATAGGGCCATAACTTTTGTCAAAGGTCGCTAATGTTCGTGCAGGCTACATAAATGCCAATTTTTGTTAAAAGAACAGTTTTTTGTCAAGGGGAATCAGTTGTTGAGCAAGAATCGTCTTTAAGCATACCTAGTAAACTCAATGGTCTAGAAATGATTTCTTTATCATATTTTTTATACATGAAAACGTTTCTTAAAACATAGAAGATTTGGCAAGCATAAAATCATTCATGTGAAGAGAGTAGTTTGAGCTTGGGGAATGAGACACTAGAGGGGAGGCCCTAGGGGGGAGATATTCTAGGGGAACGGTCACTAGAGGCAGGAGCCCTGGTAGAAGGAATAACTCTAGGCAGACAAGTTTGGCATAATCATTCAGATTTGGATTATTTATCTCTTGTGTAAGGTAAAAGATCCAAAAAATAACTTTATACTGAAAATTAATGGCAAACAGAAGAAATTGTCCTACGAAAGCTCAAGAAATCATGAAAGGTAGCTTTATTTTATTTAACTACAGATTTCATTTTTCGATTCTTTAGAAGAAAAAGGGAAAGGAAATCAAACCTTATTTCTGACAATTGCCAGAATATCATGCTGAACTATGGTACAACATTATTTCTGGGATTTTAGTTCCTTTTGCAGCAATAAAACCTGAAGTTCTTCTCTTCTTTACTTTATTTACGTTAAAATTTATTCTTTAAACCTCTTCTGTTAAATGAAGGACATTTTATTGTTTTGGGTTTTTAGCTATAGGTTTTAGGCCCCAAAACAACTCTAAACTTACAAAAATAGTTAATGGCATTGCAACTTTAGCTGCGATATGGACTCATGGGCAGAAGATCTTTCCCAATCAAGTTATTTCATTTTGCCTTTGTTTTAAATAAATTAAGAAGAAAAAAAAACAGTAATTCATTAGCAAAACTCTAGACCAAATGATTTAAACAAGACGAACTAAGTCTACCTGTTTTGGACACTAGCTATGTAGCAAATTTGATTCACATTTTATGTCATTTGGAACGGATCTGGCCAGAAAAGCTACAAAATTGTTTTTTTGAAAGATTGGTTCAACGTTTAAATCATTCTCCCCTAAGTGCATTCAAAATCATTTTGACTTTGTGTGGGGGAATTGTTAGACAACAAAGCATCAACCTATTGATTCTGATGGGTGACTTTCCGTTCAAATCCCTACAGACATCCATCACGCATTTTGCTTTTGGAGCAGGATGCACGAAGTCTCGAAGGAATAGTGTGGTATAAAAGCTTTTTCCCGCCAAATATTCTCCCTTTGCTCGTTGAGATCATTTTGCAAGACGACTTTGTGTAACACGCTTTACAACAAAGTTTTAGGCCACCAGGTTCGTTAGCAACTTGTGATTTCAAATATTCTTCAAATTCTAAGATCTGGTCTATCGCTATGCGTCCAGGTATCAATCTAACTGTTTATTTTCCTTTATTTAGAAACCAAGCAACCCTTCCGAAAGAAAATGGCGAGGCAGTACAAAAAGGACGGCGCTTTCTCGAAGGCCTAATGTAGGTCGCCATTTTGATTCATCGATACTGTTTATCCTTTATACTTATTTCGTGTAAAAGACGCTATCTATAGATAATTCTTGCATTATTCAATTATTCTACAAATGTTTACCAAGTTGAAATATATGATAATTCATTCCATTTTAGTTCTAATATTTTCTACTAAAATTATTAAATCTTGATGAGAATTTTTGGTCTTTCCTTTTGGAGACTATTTTCTAAATTCAATGAAAAACGAAGAAAATTGCATAGAATGTTTTTAAAAAGGAAGAATTTTCAAAAATGTTTCCTTCAAAGGTTGATAAAATGTTTTGACGAAAACATCAGCACATTGTTGGAATTGATTGTAATATACAGGTCTATAAACTTGATTTTTTCAATTTATAGGTTATTAAATCTTGAGAATTTAGTCAGAAAACTTATGACGCATATGTTTAAAAACATTTTGTTCCTAAGAGAGTGACTTGAAGCAAAACTTTTTTCAGCGATTTGACAATCTGTTCCAATATTCTATTGGTTGGTAAAGAATATGCATCATACCAATATTTAACTTAAAGATTATTTTCATCATATGCTTTAAAGGTTATTTTTAATAATGACTTATCATTTCATTGAAACTTTTTTTTCTTCAGAAAAGAGCGTGAAATTTTGCTGACGCTGCAAACAGCCTCCTTTTCAAGACAAACGTTATATCAAATGCAAGTACCAATTTCTATCCTTTCATTTCTTTCTTCGTCTTAAAACTTTGAAATGCAAATTAAGTGAATGAATATATTCCATATCATATGAATATATTGATTATTAAGAATGAATTTTCTAAGTGGATATTTAAGCTGCATAATGTTTACAATCTGCTTGCAGTAAATGTTAGAGCTTTGATTACAAAGAATGATCTTGATATGGCATAGATGCTGAAAAGTTTCTGATTCAAAAGATTCTACAAGAAATACTTCCTGACATAAAAACAGAATTTTTTGCATTGAAATGTTTCAAACGCCAACAAATCAAGGCATGGTAATATAATAATGTGCTTCTTCTCAAGTAAAAATCACCTTAAAAATCAATAATGCAAGTAAATGCAGTTTTATATTATTTTTTTAAAAAGAGCTATGGTATTTGCAACACTTTGGTTAAAGAAAAATTTTAAATAATTTTTTGTTCAAAACTACCGTCAACAAATTTTCCACCGTAATTTTTGATTTTTAAAATTCTTTGAAAAAATTTACTGCTGAAAAAGTAAGCTGAAAAAAATTCCACCTGCATATTTGACAACATTAGAGATTCGGTCTTTCTATCTTATTTTTACCTTTATGGCTAATGTATGTCTATCTGAAAATTGATCATTAGGTTGTACCCTCAGAAAACAAAAAGCATGAAGTTTCGTTTTTCTATTCACAGTTATCGTTGTCATCGAAAAGAAACTCTTTTCTGTAATTTTGATAATTCAAACTTGTCATTTTTGTTAATCTATTAAGAACGTTTTCAAAAATCTATTTTTGCGTTCTTGTTGCAATCATTATAAACATAAATATAGAAGTATAAAATTTTCATTCGAATCTTTTATAGATAAATCTTCGAACTAATATATCCATATTTTCGCCTGCCTAATACCCGCTGAAATGTCATATGTCCAAAAATTTATATGAACTGAAAATGTTTTGAAAATGCGCCAAAAATCAATATAGAATCTTTAATGAAGAATAGAGTAAAAACTCTTTAGCTTTTATTTGTTGGATATGTTTTCATGTGGTTGTCTGGGATTTAGAGATTGGTTGGTTTTGGATAATGGTTGGTTTGTGGTGCTGTTTGGGTCTTTGATGGTGGTGGAAGGATATGCGAGAACATTTCCAGCAAACAAGGGCTAAGAATTTTTACTTCTTTCTAGACATTATAGGTCTATATTGATTCACAGCAGTTTTTCTCATAATTTATCTCTTTGAAAACGCTTATTTCATATTAGCAATGCAGTTTCGAAAATGAAAACTTCAATTTTACCATTAAAATTAATTTATACACCGGACAATGTAACCAAACATCGTAAGAATGATGGCGCAATAGTTTTAACAGTTCCAAGTAAATTCCAAGTAAAATGTTTTATATTTTTTCAAAGTATTTGATATAGACGTTGAAAGTCCCAAAAAGGATATTTACACCGCATTTTTCTACATGCATTAACAATTTGGTGCACAACTTTGTGAAAATGTTTCATAAGTTTTCAATAATTTAAGGCGACCAAAGTATGATTTTTCCTAATTGTGAACAAAGAATATTTTTGAAAAACTCAAATTTTAGCAATTGCCAGCTTTCAGTACTTATTTAAAACTGCATGCAATACCAATTCAAACACAAGCATTTTTGCTACATATCAAACACTTTTTCCAATGGTCTAGAAATTTTTGTTTTTATGAAAATGCTATCATGTTTCAAATTTTCTGTAGAAATAATTGTCAACAAGTTTTTAGAAGATAGAATGATTAGGCTGTAGCATGAAAAGAGAATAGTTGCCAGCAATTCTATAAGAATTTATGTAAAACTTGAAATAATTTGGAATAATTTAACTTGAGCAATTAAATAAGGGTACATTAAGAGCAATCAATTAAGAGCAGATCAATGTGACAAGGACGTACCAAATAGCATCGGAAATAATTTTCACACAACATTTTTAATTTGATCTCATGCAACTTGGCTTTTCAAGCCAGCTATTTTGGCTTTTGAACCGTTTAACTAATTCTTAACTAAAAAGTTTTTAGATTATTATCTGGCAACCGCTTAACTAATTCTGTTGATTCTTTGGCTTGTGAGAAAAAGATAATTAATATAATACAAAAAAGCCTTAGCCATTATTCAAATCCAGAATTTATGCATTTTGTTGAAAAATTGAATTGATATATTTAGCCCTTTATTTGAGTAAACATTTAAGATTTTTTATTCTTTAATTTTCTTTTTTTCCTTTCTAGGTTTGGTTTGTGCATAAATGTTTTGTCTGTTTATACAAACATTTTATTTTTTTCCCTTTTCTCTTAACTTAACTAAAGTAATTAACTTATTTCTCTTCAAGAACTTTCGTTACAGTTGCAAATGTCTTCAATAACTGCAGATATCCCAATTCAAAAATTAGGTGAGTATTTGTTTCTTCCTGAAATTTTTGGTTTTCTACTCTTGAAAGCATGTTGCTTTAAGAAACTGCAAATTCAAGAAACTGTTTAAAACTATTGTTGAAAGCATGCGATCCAAAAAATTTCTTACCGTTGCTGATAAAAATAAGCAATATGAAATATTCAATTCAAGCAATATTTTTATTTTTTTATTATTTTGCAGCTGATCAATGTTCCTTGTTCTTTTTAGGATGCAGATTTACCTCATAATGAGAAGACAGCACATATTAAAATCCAAAAGTATGAGACTAGGTAAAGATTCTAAAAGTTAAGTTACGTAAGTAAAATACGGCTGTTGTTACATTGTTGTTATTTTGTAAAATATAAATGTCTTTGCACTTATTTATAAGGGCTGCCCCCCCCCCCCCTAAACAAGAAGTTGTATCTCGGTCCGGAACAAAAGGAAAAGATTATCATTTTACATGATGACTTTTGCTCAAATAGGTTGTTTAAATATCGAACAATATCTTGCGAGACTGAGAGAACATTTTTAAGGATTAGCAGAAATAGCAATACCAAGGCTTGATGAATAGTGATATAGCGATTAATACTAAGTTTTTTCTATAAATATTTCTAAATGCTATTTTTTAGATTTAATATTGTGTCATTTATTTTCGTTTCTTTGCCGGCTTGCTATTGTGAATTTTGCATATGATAGACTCTTCACGCAATTGCTTTGTGTTTTTCTAACACAGCACTTCAATAGTCCTTTTTCAAATGTTTTTC
Source organism: Rhopilema esculentum (assembly GCF_057945365.1). Lineage (NCBI taxonomy): Eukaryota > Metazoa > Cnidaria > Scyphozoa > Rhizostomeae > Rhizostomatidae > Rhopilema > Rhopilema esculentum. The sequence continues at coordinate 4,356,706 of NC_142832.1, read as the reverse complement.
CCTAATTTAGCCAACAACCTTATTACATATCAACAAAGATTTTACGACACTTGGCAATCAAGTTTCTCCATCACCATCTTCATCAGTTTTCTCCAATTATCAAGTATTTAATATGAGTAGCAGTAAGGAACGTTTTGTTTCTAACATTTTATATTATTTTTATTGCTTTTTTCAGATTTATGCAAAATTCATGCTAGATAATTAAACTTCAGGTATGCAAAGTTCATGTGTTGTTAAAAAGTCTTCGTTGAAAGTAAATTAAAGACTTTTAAGCATTGTAGCATCTTTGTTCTTTCAGTCATTTTTTTTATCATAATAGCATAGAAAATGAAAAAGCGCAAACAATTCATAGCCATTTTGATCTTTCTTTAGAATAACAAGATTGCTTTTATTCAGTCTTTCTCGTGAGTGAAAACTTGATGTCGTCAAATTTTTGATACTTTGTTCTTTTTACTTCTAGGTCTGGTTTGTAAGTCAGCAGCAGTTTTTCGTTTTTCTGGATATTCTTTTTCTAAATATTTTGAAAATAATTTACTTGTTTTTCTTGGAGTCATTTTTTTACAGCTTTTGATTTCTTCAATATCTGCTGCTGCTCTAGCATAAATATTTGGTGAGTTTTCTCCTAAATTTTTTGTTTTCCGACTTTCCTTTCTGTTCTCTGGAAGCCTTTTATTTAAGAAACTGCAAACTCAGATATAAATCCAAGATTTAATTTCAAGGGTAAAAATTTGCAATTCACAGACATATTACCATTTACAAATAGAAATTTCCATTTTACAATATTCAATATGACCTGTTTTATTATTTCTATATTGTTTTGTATCTTATAGATTTTCTTTGCACTTTTTAGGTTGCAGATTTGTAAAATAATGAGAACATGGAGTGCATTCGAATCTTGAAGATTGAGATTAGGTATAGACTCTTTAACACTCACATTGTTACGTCTCAATTTTCATATACTATAAATCGAAAAAGGGTATGATTCTCTATTTAAGCCCACAATTTGTTGACATGCGGGTTTAATTGAATAGCAAATTCTATATTTTGAGGTTGAATTGTTAGATTTTTTTGGAGATTGAATTTCAAAGAATAGAAACAAATAACGATATTGGGCCTGATAAATAGCGATAAGCATCGCTTTTACAAATAATTCTAACCGTTACTTTTTGGATTTGATTTTTTCTCAGTTATTTATGCTCAACTTTTTGTTTTTTGACGTAAACATTATCACTGATTGATTCTTCAAAATAATAGCTATATATCTTTAAAACAGAGCACTTTAACATTGTTCTTTAAAGCTTCAATTTTTCCTTATTGTAATTTCTCACACTTGACATCTTAATTTTATGACACTTGACAATCTAGCTTGCTCAAACAAGAATATGAGTCATCAGAGTAAATTATCTGAGTAGCATTTAGGACCTGTTCATTTTTAACTTTTGATATAATTTCTTTTGCTTTCTTTAGATTACTTTGAATTCAAAAGAAAACAAAATTATGCAGAAAATAGGCTATTTCAGGTATGCAGAGCTCATATATTTTGAAAAGACTACATTTAAAGAAACCGAAAATAAAGATTTTTAAGCGTTGTAGAACTTTGTGTTCTTTTCTTGCCATTTTTTCTTGATTTATGATATCACAGAGAACCAAAAAAATGCATTAATCGATACTTTTCAACCTTTTTAAAATAATAATGAAAATTCAGTCCTTCTCGTGAGTAAAAATTTAAATATTTTCCAGTTTTTAATATGTTGTTCTTTCTCTTTCTAGGTCTGGTTTTTAAATCATCATTTTTTGTTTTTCTGGATATTTATCTTATCCTTTTATTCTTTTGAAAATCATTTACTTGCTTCTTTTCGAGACATTGCCTTACAGCTGTTGATTTTCACAATGTCTGCTTCTCCTCCAGTGAAAATAATTGGTGAGTTTTTCCCTAAATGTTTTGTTTTCTTCTCTTGAAAGCTTGTTTTTTAAGAGACTGCAAATTCAGCTTTATTTAAAAGTGTAAACCTCTTGTTAGAAGCATGCAATTCACAGATATATTGCATTTTCTAATAGAAATTATCATGATAAAATATTCAATATAAGCAATTTCATTATTACTATATTACTTTCGTTGTACATTTTAGGGTGCAGATTAACACAATAGTGTGAAGACATTATACAGTCTAAAAGTACGAGACAAGGTATGGTCTCATAACGATTTTCTTGTTAAAAATTACGTTTGAAACATTAAAATGCAACAAAGAGCATGGCTGTCCTTTTAAGACTATGATTTATTGATATAAATATTTATTAAATATCAAATAATATCATTTGATTATTTCAATTAAAAAATTTTAAAGATTAGAAAAAATAGCGAAACTAAGGCCTGATAAGTAGTGACATAACGAAGAAAACTCAGTTGTGTCTACAAAGTTTATTACTGATGGTCCATGGCTTTTTTACTTATTATTTAGATGCCTAATTCAAAGCATTTAAACGGTCTTCTTTTAAGCTTTAACTTTTTTCTCATTTGGCCAGCGACATTATAATTTATCAACCGAGTTTTGATGACGCTTGACAATGAAATTTTCTTTAAAGATGAAGCAGTGCTAATTTTTATGGAAGATCGAAATTATTAATGTCAGTAGCAATAAGAAGCTTTATGTTTCTACAAACAATTTGTATTACTTTTTAGACTTGTCGAAACTCAAAGGACACAATTCATTCATAAAACATTCAATTTCAGGTAGGCAAGACTCAATTTTTTTTAAAGCGTATGTTGAAAATAACTCAAGTTATAGGTTTTGTAGCATTTCAGAAGTTTGGTTGTATTTTTCTGAAGTTGAAGTTGATTTAATTTGATTCATGAAAAAAACGATATACAGAAGTGCAATTTTTATTCCTGTTTGCTCAGACAACTGAATTTCTGCTTCTATGATGCAAATACTTTTTTCACTTCAATCTTATTTCTTTTTTTTCTAGGTCGAGAATTTTTTCCTGGAGTCCGTAAATTTTTTCTTGCGAAGATTTTTACTCTTTTTTGAAACAGTAATCACATATTTGATGCATTGTTAGGGTTTTAGGTTTACAGCTTCCCAGCATGAAAGATTGCTGGAAACTTGAATGTGAAAATTTGGTGAGTTTTGTTGAAAAAAATTTTTTCACCAACATGAAAGTGTAACTCTAATTTTAATGGGAAGATTTTTTCACCTTTTTGAAATTTAAGAGCTTGATGTTAGCCTTATGTGTTTTGCACTATTCTCTTAATAAATTCCTTTTGAAGAAAAAAGAAGAAAGTAGAAAACAATATTAGATGCTCGTTGAGATTTGCAGTTAAATCATTAAGTTAAATTCTGACTTTAAATTGTTTTGCTTAATATTATTTCGAGCTCATTTTCTTTTTCTTGCAAAACCTGGTCCTTTAAAATCTTCCGTTCAGAAAGTTTTTTAGCATCTGCACCCCTTATTTACCAGCATTTTAAAGTCGTCTAAAATATTTTGGCGTTTTATTTCAACAGTACTGGATGATTCTGTCGTAAACTGTAGTTTTCAAATGGCAAATTTGGTAAGTTTTTTTGCAGTTAAAAATACTTTTTTAGCAAATCACAACATTCTGTTTTATGAGCATCTTTAAACCCAGTTGCTAACTAACCTTTCTAAAGCCAAGACGTCATGTTTTCGGAGAAATGGCTAAAATAACCCTGTCTTTTGTGTTAAGGAACCTTTTTCTCAATATTTATGCATTATTTTTAGTGTTTTTTTAGATTTATTATAGGCAATATTAGGGATCTTTTTTGTTAGAAAAGTTGGATTCATAGCTAAAATTTACGATCAAGTTGATATTTTATAAATTCGGATTAAGTTAATATTAAGGAACTGTTAACTAATTTTTCTATTATTTATTTGTTTCGTGCATTTGTAATTTTTCCTAATAAATTTATTTGATGACAAATAGTTCCTCATTCAACAATAACTAATCTTGTAGTCAACAAAGAAATTCAAAAGTGCCTAAATTTTAAGATTTCAAAATTTAGTTGTTAAAAGAAATCTTAACGCAAACATAGCTACTGTGTTTAAATGTTATTTCAGAACATTTCCTGTCGCACAGGACGAATAATTCGATGACAATTTCAAATTTTTTCAAAGATCACACTCAGTTTTAAGTGTGAACCCTTGCAATGGTTGCCAGTTACACGAAGTATTACTTACGTTTCAGAATCTGCAGAGATTGGGCTGGATAGTAAAATTTTGAAGAATGATGGTCTTTGTTCGGGCTGTAAATACGGTGGGTTCCTTTTTTATAAAATATAGTACTTTTTTATGCTTCTTATCTCGATAATTTGGCAGCATAAGCTTTATTAGGCCATGGTACACAGGTGTGTAATGTATATCGTTTGCATTGCAATCGTACGAAGAAAGAGTCAGCAGGAGAAATCAGAGAAAGCCTTATGGTGAATGACATTATGTTCCTAAGAGTGGCAACAAAACAGATGGATCGAATCCTCAAACATTTCTTCTGGTTTAGTTAAATCAATTATATTCTAAAAGAAGTTTCTACAATGACTCTGTAAAAAGATTACATTAATCAGATTCACGCTAACATTTAACAACATGCTAGTTTTAAGAAATGCATATGCATAAGAAGGGAAGATATAGCAATTGAATCACAAGTGTTATACAAGCAGACAACTGAAGAGTAGGTAACATGCAAAGGTTTTAAAAAATCTTTTTTGGCAGCATATGACAGCCTTTTCAATAAAAATTAAAATCAAAGTAGTTCAAGAAATTCACTGAAATAGGAATCTGGAAGCAATAATAGAAGTTTTATGGGTTGAAGAGGCCTTTTTCCAAACGATATAAAGAAGCGCGAGATGAAAAAAAGCACTTCATCAAACATTAAAATCAACAAAAAACTAAAGATATTAGGAATTTAATTGTTCAATAATTGAGGACTGAAATATAAACTGAAACTCAAAGAAACTCAGAGTATCTAGAAAATTATTTACGGTCAAAAATTAGCTTGAAATTCTACATCAACAATAAAAATTCTGTTAAAAACATTTGCCAAAAAGTCTGAAAATTATGAAGTACACTTGCAAGTGAAAGGATCTTTACATTCAGTAGTTGTTGATACAGGAATTTGAGGTTTTGTGGAAGGCTGGTTTGATGGTAGACCTGATGGTTTGAAGGTTTGGCTTTGGTTTTGTATGGCTCTGTTTGGTCTGGTTGGGATAACGATACTGAATGTAAATCATTTTCCTGCAAGACTACACTTTTTTCGTGCATATAAAACTGTCTTTTTACGTTCTTCTCGGCCAGCAGCTCAAAACCTGTCTCAGTTTTGTTTCGTTTCAAAATATTCAAAAATTGCCAATAGTAGAGAAGTGCCATTTATCAAAACTTTTTTCACCTAAATCGTAATTTGAAATTTCGCATTATTAGCATAACAGCTTCACTAAGCTGTGAACATTTTCTAAACTGGTTTATCATATACTTCACATGAACTGTGCAATCTTGGTAATATTTTTAAGAAAAAGCCGTTTTATAAAAGCAAAGTTTAAAAGCATATACTTGATTAGATGGTTCTGCGTTTGTTATAAAAAACTTAGAAAAACGAAACTTTACAATGTCTGTTTATCCAAAAACAAGCATGATGCTCATTTTTGATAAACCTTGATTTAACATTGACAGAAAAAACCTAAAAGCACTGAGGAAATTGCTCACGTTTGCATAAATCCCAAGGGAAACGAAAACAATAGTTTGGGGCATAATGCATCTTGCTTTCAGAGACAATAAAAAGGGAATAAACATGGGGCATCTTGGTGCTTGCTGTCTTAGGCTTGCAGTATCCACATGTTGTTTGATTGTTACCGTAAAAATTTAACTGGAACTAATTTGAAAGTTGAACAATATGATTGCTTTCGAATCGAAGAATACACCCATCCTTCAAAGGATCTATATGATTTCTCGAAATTGCTCAAATTTAAGTTTGTTCTACTTAGTGAATGATATTAAAAGAATTAATTAGAAGAGCTTTGGAATCATCCAAATTTAAATTAAAATTGCACAAGCTAGAGCCTTAATCGAGTAGATTAAGAAATACTGATAGTAGTTCGTGATTCGAAGGGCAGAACTTCGCTTGCATGGAGATCAAAACTCCCTTGGGTAGCAGGCAAGCAAGGATGCCTGAATACCTTTGCATTTCTTTACCTTCAAAGAAATTATGCGTCAAGTTGATGTACGACAGGCTTGACTGGTTTTGTCGCTTTATCGATTGAGAACATCAGAAAAGTTAAGCACTATGTAAACATACACAAACTTAGAAGACTTTTTGCATGAATTATACCTTTGATGCATGAAAACTTGCTCTTCTATTGAAAAGTTTTTTCATTCGAGTTTGCTGGCTTCTGTATCGTCTTTTCAGATTTTGGAGAACATAAAGGGAAGGAGGCACGAGAAACAGGACAGAAGTCAGAAGATTCTGAAGATTTATGAACAATTTATTGAACAATCGAACTTATTATTATGGTAGATTAAAGAAAAGTCGTTAACTGGCAGCATCTCGCAGGATCTTTTTATGATCGATAAGGATTATTTAGGCGATAGGTAAGCCATCGTGCAATTGGAGATTAGAACATCAGGAGGACGTAGGGATCCAAGGTAAACTTCATTGAAATTTTTAGAAATTTAAGGTCCCTCTTAATCTCTTAGGCACACTCGATGACCCTAGCACATGGCAATACCTCGGCCGAAGCCTTTCTAGCAGTCAGATTAAACTTGTTAGGATTTTAGCATAATACTCCCATTACAATTGCTCACCTTAGGCCTTGAGGTATCCCCAACACCCTCCAGTAACCCACTTTTAAGAACACTTTTCCAAGCAATATAAACTCGTAACTTTAAAAGGATTTAGGTTACCTTAAAGACCTTTTATAGCACACCTAGCCCTTACATAAGGCGATATCAACGCATTCTATGTTTTTAGGACTAGGTCGCCCAGATACCCCCTTTTGCAGACCTCGATCATTAATTTCAATTTTTAGTATATTCCTCCTATTAGAATATCATTAGGTTCATACATTCGCATTTATAAAATCTAAATGTTGCGAGATATTGCCAAGTAACCGTACTTAGTTTAGCGTTGTAAGATTGAAAAGGTTTACTCTTCGGATGGATTTGAGCAAGGCGCCTGTTCTCATCTGTCTTTAGAGTAGCCCGTTTCTTTTCGTTTAACGTAGCATTAATCATTGTAATTAGTATACTTGTAGTTTATTATTATGCTTATAATTAGTTTGTAGTATGCTTAGGAGACTGTTTTCCGTGTTGCGTTAGGGGTTATGGCACGGCGTTTTAATCGGAGAGTTACCAAGAGGGCCTTCCCCTTCTTGTTAACTCTTTGCTTGAAACGCCATGTTTACATAACCCCTAACTCAACATTGGAAGGGTTTTCTTAGCACGGTGTTTTAATCAGAGGGTTAACATAGGGAACTTCTTTTTCCTCTTGTTAACCCTTTGCTTAAAACACCATGCTAAGACAAACCCCGACTGAAAACAGTCTCCTCGGCAAATAGAGTAGACATTAAATTGTAAGTAGAGTAAGATCGCTTGAATGAAGTGGAGAAAATCGAACTGGATTGTTTTCAACCCCCCGTGTTTCTACTGCTGCAGACGAGGCTATTTAACCCCCGTCTTTCTGTAAAACGAAAACGAGGCCAGGCGGGCAAAATAGAGGCATCTGATTGGCTACTGAACAAAAGAAAAACAATAAAGAAATAGCATACTCTGATTGGTCAATAGACAATAGAATAATTGAAATGGTGAGCTCTGATTGGTCGAGAATACAATGAAGCGGGAAAAAATGGCGTAATCTGATTGGCTAATAAACAATGGTGGCCCTCCGCGGCCAAGGGCTACCATAAAATTTGTATATTAGTAGGTGACGGCTCCCACCCGCAGCCACCAAAAGGGCTGAAATAGAGCAATTTGATTGGTTGAAAACAATGAACTGTCAATCATTTGCGGCTCCAAGCCGCCATTAGTTCAGCCACTGGTCGCGGCCAAGATTTTTGGCTGAAGACAATATAAAGCCGGGGGACTTTGCCACCAGAATCTCTGAAATTTTCAATAGAAATTCGGGGGAATATCTTTTGAATTCTCATTGTAATTATTGGAGACTTCCATTGAAATCTTTACTAAGTTTCAAGGATTAAACAAAGGAATAACAAATGAATTATAATGTATCTTTGTCATGAACACATTGAAAATTCTAGAAGGCTGGGGGTACATTCAATAGAATCAAAGGTAAAGTACAATAGGAAATCGGGGGTCAAATCAATAGGAACTAAGTAAAAATACAATAGAAAATCGGGGGTAAATTCAAAAGAATCTGAGATGAAATACAATAGAAAATCGGGGGTAAATTCAATAAAATCTTAGGTGAAATACAATAGAAAATCGGGGGTAAATTCAAAAGAATCTGAGGTGAAATACAATAGAAAATCGGGGGTAAATTCAATAGAATCTGAGGTAAAATACAATAGAAAATCGGGGGTAAATTCAATAAAATCTGAGGTGAAATACAATACAAAATCGGGGGTAAATTCAATAGAATCTGAGGTGAAATACAATAGAAAATCGGGGGTAAACTCAATAGAATCTGAGGTGAAATACAATAGAAAATTGGGGGTAAACTCAATAGAAAATTGAA